>NW_027331937.1:6936646-7114364 GCF_048418815.1 Hemitrygon akajei | reverse complement strand
GTCACTATCGCCTGCTGTTCCCCGCATCCCTTCCGTCTGTCCCCGGACGTTCCCCTCCAACAACATCCAGGCCGCTTTTCACCATTCGCTCCTTGTCACAGCCCTACAGATACCTTTTGTCCGCTAATCTTCTCTTGTTCTTTCCTACCGTTTCTCAAACAGGCGCTTATTTTGAGGGTATGGTGAAGTGGCGTTTAGTTTCTGCAATCGAAGCGAAACACGGTTGAAGCTCTATTCCGGTTGCGTAATCCCTCCCTCGGGAACATTGGCCAATCATTTAAACCGGCTTCTCATGGATGTGCGCCTCCCAGCTTCAAATCGTCCGAACGTATCTGCATTGCATGAACTCACCTCGGGCATCATCGTCAGTCCGAAGGAGTTCACCGTAGCGGAAGCGACGTCATCGCCACAAAACAACGAGAATCTCTTTCCTTTATCAAACCACACAGATAGACTTCCCTGAGAGCTGGCTCTGAGCTTCACATAGAGGAAATATCCTCATCCAGTAGATGATGGTGCGGAGGATTGTTTGCCTCCCGCTGATCGTGGCGATGATCCCAGGTAAGTACAAATCACAGATCTCGGGGAAAGGGTGTTGAACGTCCTTTGTGGAACGACGTGCTTCAGCATCGGACGTGTTTAGGCTTGGCAGATCTTCTGAACATGAGGCCGAAGATTTGATGCCTACCTTGCAACTCAGGAGCCGAATGTGAAAGCGCCTTCCCACCGATAAATCCTTGCCGCGCTGATCGAACAGTCCCGATTGAAATTGCGCGTCTCCTTCGGTTTCGCTGAGCTCGGAAGGGGGTATCGGGATTACTCCGAGGGTGCGTGGGGTTCTGAGCCAAAATTGAAACTGGACGAAATGAGATTATGCTTAAAGACATTTAACCCCGCTTCCTCACTGCGGTTCGAATAATCTCATTTTGTCTGAATTAGAGTACGTGTGCGTCGGGATGGTGTATTGCGCCAATTTCACGGTGCAGAATAGTGTGAAACTTCGGGTTAACCGGAGAGTGGACAGAATATTTTGGGAACGCCAGCCCATTCCTGCTGTCTAGATCACACGCGAGCTGATCAACAATTAAGGGAAATTTGAGACTAATCGATTTTCTGTTTTACAGGGATTCTGGGCGCGTTCGTCGAGCAGACCCCTTCCTCCTTGTCAGTCGGAGAGGGTGAGACGGCCAGCGTCTCGTGTACGCTGCTGAAAACGGACTATACACTCATGTATTGGTACAGGCAGCGGCCCGGCCAGGCAATAGATTGTCTCTTCTATTCTGTTGGACAAGGTTTGGTCACGACTACACATCCGATTCCTACACGGCGACAAGACCCAGCAGCAACCTGTTTAAACTGCAACTGGGACGGGCATCGGCCTCCACTCCGCCGTCTACTACTGCGCTTGTAGTAGCGCACAGAACTTCAGATAACGAGTCTCCCACTACAAAAACCTTCAAGCCTGCTGCAGGGACGTTCAGTGGCCATGTTGTACAGTAGGTGGCAGCACAAGACCGTGTTCGGCTGCTCCTTTCTGTCACGAACGGTCTGCACTCGACTGCCTTTCCGCGCGTGCACCTGCTATCTCAGATATCCCATCGACGAGCAAAGGGGCTTTGATGGATAACGCCCTGTTGTACCATCTGCTCTGCAATTGACGGCAGGAAACCCGAGAGGGCCCTACCCACAGCTCAGCACATCGCTCAAACGTCCCCTCTGTCCGTCCACCTCCTTACCTCAGTAAAGGAGCCGATGATAACAAAGGCTCCAGTCACCAATCCAGCAGCATCTCTGCCTTCATTACCCTACTCTTATGCTCGAGGACGGGACAATAATGTGGATTCTCGACTTCACAATCTACCTCTCTGTAGTCCTGTTCACCCTCACTGCAGTTTTCTCTGTCGGTTTTAAACATTATTGATGAGACTTATTCTACACCAGTGCACTGTGATCTGTATGCAAGACTGGCTTTTCACTGTAACTACAGAGATGCAGCAAGTGTAACAAATTTATTAATTTACCTTTCTCTATCTCAATTCAAAATGTAATGGATTGATTTCTGCGAACAAGCTTTTCACCGCATAACTGCACAGGAATTCTCTGGGGCCAAGCACTGTAATTCCAATTCCCTATCACCTTACGACGTTACCTTTTACTTCTTCTCGCCTGACTATTGCTTCCCCCTTGGCCATTTCCTCCTTCCCCTTACCCTGTTTTCAGTCTCCTCTACCATCATATACATACCACTCCAGCCTTTGACCATTCCCTTCCACCTGACTTCACCTATAACATTCCAGCTGGCCTTTTACCCATCCCGGCACTTTTAATTCAGGCATCGTCCTCCAACCCCCTCCCCGTGCACTTTTCACTCTCAGTCCTGATGAACGGTCTCGGCCGGAATCATCCAAAGTTACACTTTTCTCTAACGCCATCAAGAGCGCCCGAGCACTAGTTTCCGGCCACAGTAAAAACCTTCCATCGATTCACAAAAGATGCGGAATCGGCCTTTAGCCACTTGGGGCAGCAGCACTCTATGTATCGCTGCACATTGCCCTGATCGAACTGCACATAGCAACGCGCAAAAGTTATGACGGTGCATCTGTAAAAGTTTGTCCTATGGATGCATCTGTACAAATGCTAATATCTGGCACATGCATCCATGCCTTGTATAGTTATGTAATTAATGGGGGAAATCTCTATTTGGTGACATCCTGTACCCAATAAAATGCACACTCACAGTATGTTCGTGGTCCTCTGCTATTGCAGCTAATCCGCTCCAAGGTTCAACATATTGTGCATTCAGAGATGCTCCTCTGCACACCACTATTTTAACACGTGGTTACTTGAAACACTGCCGCCGTCCTCTCAGCTTGAAAGTGTCTGACCGTTCTCCTCTGACATCGGCCATTAACCGGGCGTTTGCATCCACGTAATTACCACAACAGAGTTTATCGCCATTCGCAGTAAACACAAGAGAAAGTAGTGTGTGAATATCCGAGGATTTCAGTCGTTTCTGAAATAGGCAACCCTCTCCCTAATTGGCACCAATAAGCGTTCTACAACCAAAGTAAATTAGATCACATTTCTTCCCTATTCTGATGTTTGGACTGAATCGCAATGGAACCTCTTGACCATTTCTGCATGTTCTTCTGTATTGACGCTGCAACACGATTGGCTGATGAGTCATTTGCATTAACGAGTGGGTGTAGAGCTATATAGTGGCCACGTCATCTGGGTAACTTGAATGAAAACGTGGATAGATACGTTTGTAATTTTGAAAGGGACACAGTGATTGACGACGTCCAGGATGTTAGAGCAGGCTGTCAACGGAGAAAGTGGGATATCTGTGTAGTCACTGTGTATCTGTAGCTGATAATGATGCCACGGAGTGTATGTTGAGTTGTTTTTATTATCACCTCTGCAGACGTTCGCTGCAACTTCTCATCTTTCACAGTATTCCGTCTAGAGAAGCGATTGCACAAACAGAGGGCAGGAGCATATTGAGCTCCTACTGATCCTTCGCTTCTTTTCCTACCAGGAGACAAGCGACGTTCTGTGTTTGCCGAAAACCACAACTTCTGCATCGACTCGCCACGAAATTCCCTGTGACTTTCACGCGCTTTCCAGTCTGCGGGTCCAGAGACAGTGAATCAGTAGACACACCACAAATGCATTACGGATAATTCCGCATAATTCAGTAAGATAGGTAGATAGATAGATGGATAGATATCTAGATAGATAGATAGATAGAGAGAGCTAGATAAATGGATGGATAGATTGATAGATAGATACATAGAATCATACATACATACATACATACATACATATATACGTGCATACATACGTACATAGATAGATAGACAGAGACACATATAGCAAGTTCACAGTTTATTCTGAATTTTTGACGTATTCCATTCCGAGAGGCATTAGACGCTACCCTGGGTCAGCAATATTGATTGTTTCTGTTCTAAACAGGAAAGGCAAAGAGTTTCCCATCATCTTCGTCATTCATCCAACACGAAATCCCTGTGGCGTTCACGCGCTTTCAGCATCTGAGTCAGGGATGCGGAGAAATATTCAGAAGCATTTGGAATAATTCAGGAAGATCCGTGGAGAGATAGAAAAATACATAGATAAATAGATAAATACACACAAACATACATAGATACATAGATATATGTGCGTGTGTGTGTATGCGTGCGTGTGTTTGTGCGTGGGTGTGTGTGTGTGTGTGTGTGTGTGTGTGCGTGTGTGTGTGTGTGGTGTGTGTGTGTGTGTGTTCGTCTGTGTAGCCCTGTATTTATGATTCTTTAATTAAGCGACACTGCAGAAACCGCGACCTCCACTCTCTTTCGGTTTTCTACTGAAGACAAAAGAAGAACGTACGGCCCATCAATTACACAGGGAAGTGATAGACGTCATAGGGCCAATCGGCACCAGCAATTATATCGAGCAACGCAGTACATTTCTTGGGAAAACTTGTCTTGAACGGCACTCCACACCAAAGTCCGCCAGCGTCTACTCTGTGAATGATGGTCTGGGGAACATATTGTCTTCCGCTGATCCTGGCATTGATCCAGCGTAAGTCAGGTTAACAATGGTTCTGGGGAAAGTAATACAGTTTCAGAGAAGGGGCTATCATTTGTTGAGAGAAATCAGGCTCTAATGGAATTTCTCCAATGCAGGGATTCTGGCCGTATATGTGGAGCAGTCGCCCCCTTCCCAGTCAGTTGGATTGGGAAAGTCAAGCACCGTCCAATGCACGCTGCTGAATTCGGTCTATGATCGGATGTATTGGTACAGACAGCGACGGGACGGGGCAATAGAAGCTCTTTTCTATTCTTTTGGGAAAGATATAGTCAACAGTTACACCTCGGAATCCTACGCGGCAACAAGACCCAGCAGCACTTTCTTTCAGCTAGAACTAAAGAATGCCTCGCACTCTCACTCGGCCCGTCTATTTCTGCGCCTGCAGTAGCGCACAGAGGTTGAGAAGTCGAGCCACCCCTGACAAAAACTGTTCTGCACACTCGCTGAAGGCTCAGGACCCGCTGTCTCCCACCACCAGGGGTCGCTGCACATTGAGCCTCAATATCCAGGTGCAATTGCCTTTTGATTCTTCCCATCCGCACAGCCCAGTAGGTAAGATAAGGAAATCGGATCAGAAGAAAAAGGCAAGGATACCTGAAATAATTCAGAAACATTTCACACAAAAGAAAACAGTGAGCGACTCGAATTTCTTACGAAGCAGAAGACGTTTGGCCAGCCCTCGTGGAGCCACAGCAACATTTACAACTGAAGTAGTTAAATTATTTGCAGGGATAGCGTTCAAAATATTTTTTCACTGCGGCTATGGCGGTAGTAACAAATCTATGTTGTGCTTGCCTAAATGATTTATAACTGGATTAAGAATTAGTTTCAACCCTGCTGAACGGCTCCAGCAAACCTGTCAGGAAGGGAATTAGTTCACCCTCGTGTTCAGGTGTAGTCCGTCCGTTTTGTACGTGTCGTCCCTTCCCCAGAACACATACCAGTGACATCGCAACAGATAAACGGAAAGTAGAATTATAGTTCGATAATAGATTGGTAGAGAGACCTACCCATAGACAGATACAAACTTCAATGGATGGATGGATAGATGGTTAAATAGATAGATTGATAGGTAGATAGATAAAGAAAGGGAGAGAGAGAAGGAGAAAATGAGTGAGATTGACAGAGAGACAGAGAGAGAGAGAGAGAGAGAGAGAGAGAGAGAGAGAGGAGAGAGAGAGAAGAGAGAGAGAGAGAGAGAGAGAGAGAGAGAGAGAGAGAGAGAGAGAGAGAGAGAGAATGCAGGAAATAATAAACAGCTGGAGACTAATAATTGCGACTTTATTGGTTATGGTTCTTAGACCTCTGATTAGTTAACCAATCAAAAGAAATGCCTTTACTACTTCTGCTTGTTCATCAAGCACGGATATTGTCGTTCAATACCAAACTGTATTTCCATCTTCGCCCTTCTTTCCACTTTTGAACTGTAATTGTGTTCGTGTATGACGCGCAGGAAGTGACGCAGCTGTCAACTGGCCAGTAGCATAGCAGTAGTCCAAACAGGAAACGCAAAGTGGTTCTCCTGAATGCTGGCATTGCGATAAACATTTGATGGTGTCTAGCTCTTGCCGACGATGGAATGTGGGACATGTTGCATCCTCGTTAATCTGCCGTTCATCCCCAAATGAGTTAAAACAGCACAGAGCCACAGTAAGGTGTAGCTTTCTTGCTGGACTCACGTCGTGCAACATTGGCTGTGGTTTAGCTTGGGAGAGGGTCAGAGCCTCCGTCCGAACTCGTGTCCCTAAATTGCAAAGTCAGACCACCAATGACCAAGCGCGAGTGGACGGCCGTCCCTCTCCCCTTTGTGTTCAGTCATTGAAATGATAGTTCCTCTGTTGTTAAACACTGGATTAAACATGGCAGAGGGCAATTATATTTTCATCCGCGGTATTGTTGTGGGTTTGACGTCCGGGATCCTAAGCGCTGATCAAATTCGCGTAAGATGTCCGTGATCCCGGTGTGATGTTTCACTCTGATCTAGGGTCGGTTAATTTGGCCCACTGCGCTGTTCATTGCTATGGCGCGTTTCACGTGTTTTTATTTTTCATTTGTGCAATGGGATGTGACCTCGCTGGTTTTCCGAATGTGGCCGGTAACTTTTATGTACTCGAGTTCTGTCTTTCTGTCTTTCAGAATGCCTGGTTGATTATTGAGAGTAAGAGGTCTGATAGATTTTCCACCTTAAAGGGATTGTGGCCGCGAACGTGAACCGCGTGAAATGATCAGCAAATGTGGAGGTTCGGGGCAGAAGGGCAGGACACGCACGGGGAATGCTGCGGAACGACGACAAACAGCGTGTCTTCGGTGTACAGGCATAGGGAATGCACAGTGAATGATGTGATTCGATGGCAGGATAAGGGTGGTGTGTCGAGGGAGAGACGGAGAGTTCCTCTGCTGCGCCGGAGGGAGGTTTATATCTCGAATCGGGGCAGGTTCAAGGAAGGGGCGTGGCTGATCGCTGCTTCCGCAAAAACACCTACGTCACTGGGATACGTAACAAACGGTGTAAAAAGTGAATGGATTCATCTCTGCTGCACGCAGTTCTTTCATCACTCAGAGAATAAAACCGCCAGGGAAGATGTTCCTGTTTCTGCGGTTCATCCTTGCCTTCCACTGTGAGTGAATTTGACAAAAAATATTCTTTTTATTTCTTTGCTTCTTTCTTTCTTCCTTTCAGATTCCCCCTCACTTGCGTTACCCTCCCGCTAGTCTCGAATATTTTTTTATTTAGTTACGAATCATCACGTCCTCACTACCCTACCCCCCCCTCAGCCGCCGACTCTAAATTCCGTCCACCTCTGGGGCTCTCCCGACTTCAGGTCTTCTCTTTCCTTCCCTCTATGTACCCTCTTTCTCCACTTCCCTATTAACCCTGGTGTCGTGTTCGTTCACCGCCTACGCCCACCCCCGTCTCTTTTTCTAGACGCGACCTCTTTGACGATCCACCAGACATCGGATTTCTCCGCCCCTTTCCGGCCGGAAGGTGACGCTGTGGTGCACAGTCGAGGGAGGGGTACCAGTGCTGATAACGTGTTGTACTGGTACCGACAATACCCGGGAAAGGGTCCTGAGAACATGTTTTACTCGACGACAGCAACGGTCTGTGCGGCCAGAGGGAGTGGTCGACGGTTTTACGGCGGAGAGATCGCAGAGCAACGAGTTCTTCCTGAAGTCCGTCAAGCTGGAAGCGAATTCATCAGCTGTGTATTTCTGCGCCTGGAGTGATCACGGCGGCTTAGACTGACGGTGCAGCTGCACAAAAACCTCTCCGTCAGAAGGGTCGCTGCTGTCAGCAAAACAGGTAACACGACGCCTGTCAATCATATGGTGGGAGGGTGGTCTACGTACTGTGCGCCGCAGCGTCCAATCATGAAATAGGGGGCGAAGCTGCCTGTACCGTGGCTTCTAATTTCCTCCGCTTCTGGAGCATTCAGTCCGGTGAGGAGAATCCGCACTCTCACCTTTCCACTCCAGTCTTCCTTGTTACGTGCGGTCTTCCCACACATCTACGGTCTGGGAGGATCGGAACCTTTCAGTGCGCCAAAATTGTGCAGTCCCCAAGATCAATTCAAACTCGTAATTTTCTTTGTGCATTAGTGGAAACACAAGGAACACGAGGAGTAGCGGGCGGTTCAGGAACAGTTGAACAAAGTGACATAAGGGTTTGGTAAGCACACCGGAAATTGTGGGGAGTGTCGAGGGACAGAGGGACCTCGGTGCAGGAACATAGGAGAGTGCCGGTTAATAGGGATTGTTCAGAAACAGGGAGGGATTGGATAAACAAGGGTAGGACACACACCGTGAATGCTGGGGATTGTCCAGGTACAGAGAGGCCTCGGTTCACAACGATAGGAGAGCGCTGGTTAATTGGGATGGTTCAGAAACAGGAAGGGATTGGATAACAATGTTCGGACACGCACCGTGAATAAGAAGTCTACATCAATGCAATCGAGCTAGGTGTAGAAAGCACAGGCTGCTACCACTAGGGGGCGGACAAACACTGTGCTAAAATTTATGCTAGATATTTCTCGGGTATTTAAAGGGTCACATTACTTCTGTAAAAGTGAATTTTCCCTTCGGCTAGTGCTAAGAGCCACAGATGGAAGCTCAGGCAGGGAGAGGAGGAGAACGATTGAATGCCAAAGACTGCTCTATGCAGGACACAAGTTGCTTCATAAGGTTCAATGTATGGCACTCATTATAGAAATTATAATTTTGTTTGTCTCTTGGCATAAGGATTTAATAAACACACCGTGAATGGTGGTTAATGGTGAGCAACAGAGGGCCCTCGTTGTTACTGGGTAGTACACAAACTGCAATAGTGAGGATTGTCGAGGGACAGAGGAAACTCGGTGTACGACGCTAGGACACGCATCGTGAACTGTGGGGATTGTCGAAGGAAAGCGGGACCTCGTTTGTGCGAAGATAAAAGTGTGGCCGGAAAATGGTGGTTGTTAAGAGATGTGGAGGGATGGAATAACGAGGGGAGGGCACGCACCAGATTTGTAGATGATCTGGTGGTGCATGCAGCTTGGTGGGTGTTGGCTGGGCTGAGTTAGGGTTGTCAGCTGAACTAGGTGTGTCGGCGGATTTGGGGATTGCGCGCTGATTTGGGGGTTCTCCGGCATATAATGGGGTACCAGCGGATATGGGAGTGTGTGCGAATAGCTATCTATCTATCGATCCATCTGTCTATCTATCTATCTATCTATCTATCTATCTATCTATCTATCTATCTATCTATTCTATCTATCTATCTATCTATCTATCTATCTATCTATCTGTCTATCTATCTATCTATCCATCTATCTATCTATCTATCAATCTATCTATCTATTCATATCTATTATCTATCTATCAACCAACCTACTTATCTATCGATCTGTCAATCTATCTATACTCTATGTATCCACCTATCTATTTACCTTGCTTACCTTAATTATTTCACAGGACTTGGGGCGGATCTTGGGGTTTGAAACAGAAGACAATCGTCAGATGCAGGAAGATGGAAAGCAGCGGTGTTTTGGGCCGCTAATCGAAGAATGGATGAGCTAAATTTGGAGAGAGTTTCAAAGAGGGCGCACGGGAATGATTCTGACGTTTTCGAGCAAAGACACTCCATCAGGAGATGTCTGCCGTCAATCAGCGAGTGGATGCCCGAGTGTCGGCGTGTCAGATCAGGTGACGGGCGTATACGCGAGGTCGCACCTTCGCACTTCCTGCCTTGTGACTAAGGATTCAAGTCACTGAACTAGAATGTAAAAACAACGATGTATCATTGTGAATTTATAAAGCAACCGATGAGGCCTCAGTTGGAGCTTTGTAACCACTTTTCCTGGCCACGTATCTAAAAATGGATGAGCTGAAATTGTTTCAAAGCCGTTGACCGAGAATGTTTCCAACGTTACCTGCAGATATATTTCATCACTTCTTGCCTTTGCTTCATTTAGGGTTCAAGTCTCTAAACCCAGCGTGCGCCCCAAATACTCACATTCGACACCTGTAAGGAAAGAGTTAAATTTGATTCATGCTTAGTGTATCTGCAGAACAGTGCAGTACAGAACAGAAGTTTATAAGAACAAAAACGATTTCAGCCTGGAACATGGTCAGAGCATGATGAAGTAAATGGACACACATCCTTGAGGTTAGATACTGGAGAAAAGTATCGTCTTCCTGACAGATTTCTCTCCCTCTCTCTCCTCTCTCTCTCTCCTTCTCTCTCTCTCTCTCTTCTCTCTCTCTCTCTCTCTCTCTCTCTCTCTCTCTCTCCTCTCCTCTCTCTCTCTCTCTCTCTCATCCCTCTCTCTCTCTCTCTCTCTCCTCTCTCTCCCTCTCTCTCTCTCTCTCTCTCTCTCCTCGCTCTCCTACCTCCATGCAATCGAGCTAGGTTGAAGGAAAAGGCTGCTACCACCAGGGAGCAGAGAAGAACTGTGATAAAATTTACGGTAGATATTTCGAAGAGTATGAAAAGGGAGATGTTCTTTCTCTTAGTTGTTTTTTTTTTTCTCTTATGCCTAGTGGCAACTAGGTGTCAGAGTTCGAGGTTCGGGCAGGAGAGAGAAAGAGAGAGATTGAATGCCAAAGACTGCTCTGTGATATCACAAGGTGTTTCATAAGGTTCATCGTATGGTGCTCATTGTGAGGCTCTTAGGCTTCAGCGAAAGGGAGGTGAAGTGTGGCCCCCTCTTCTTACTACCTGTTGTGCAGATTTCCGAAATTACAAGAGGTGGGGAGCTCAAATAAATCGCAGACAGTGAGATAACCGGGGGAGAGGAAGAAAGAGATTGGGAAGGACGGAGGAGAGCGTCAGAGAGGGAGAGTGTTCTGTGGTCAACTAGCGAAGAGCGGAAGGGGTACACCCTCGAATCGTGTTGGAGCAGATAAGGGGCGTGCCCAATCGACACTCTCCGCAAATCGACATACGTCACTGATATAAGTAATAACCGGGGTTGAAGTGAATGGATTATTTCCCTGCTGCACGCAACTATCATGACTGAGAGAATAAACCCTCCAAGAAGGATGTTTCTGCTTCTGAAATTTATTCTCGCCTTCCACTGTGAGTGAAAGCTGAAAATGCTTTTTTTAAAAAAAATTCTCTGCTTCCGTCTTCCTTTCACATTCCCGTCACCTGTCGTCTTGTACTCATTACTTATTTACTTCGAGCCGTCGCGTCCGCATACGATCGGCGCCTCTGCGGCAGCCTCTAAATTCGCTCTTTTTCCTCGCGAGTTCCCGACTTCCATCCGTCCTCTGTTTCCCTCAATGCACCCCCTTTCTCCCCTTTCACATTGACCAGCCCTCTCCGTGTTTTATTCAACCCGTTCTGCCTCCCCCGTCTCTTATTTCCAGACGCGACCTCGGTGACTATCTACCAGATTCCCGCTTTCACCGGAACTCCCGGCCAGAAGGTGACCCTGAATTGCAGAGTCGAGGGTACTACAGTGCTGGTAACGTGTTGTACTGGTACCGACAATACCCGGGAAAGGGTCCGGAGAACATGTTTTACTCGAACATTGCAAATTCCGTGCAGCCAAAGGGACTGGTCGACGGTTTTTCGGCGGAGAGACGCAGACGAACGAGTTCTTCCTGAAGTCCCGACAAACTGCAGGCGAATTCGTCGGCCGTGTATTTCTGCGCCTGGAGTGATCACGGCGGCTCAGAGTGACGGGGCAGCTGTACAAAAACTCTCACTGTCAGAAGTGTCGCGTGCTGTCAGCAAAAACAGGAAACACGATTCCTGTCAGTCACAGTGTGGGTGGGTCTACCATTCAGTCGTGCACCCCGGAGTGGCGAATCAGTGAAAAGATGGGGAGGAGGTACAGCTTTACATGTCCTGCTCTGAAACAATCAGATGGGTGAAGATAATCCGCTCACTGATCTTCTCACTCCTTCCGTATGTGCAGTATTCTCCACCGATCTTTAGGTACTGGTTTTTCGTCATTTGTGAGTGCGACCGATAATGAGAAGATAAACTAGTGGAACATGAAGTGAAGCGTCCTGCAAGGGCTGTGTACTTGCAATGGGGCTCCCAATTCAAACGCAGAGGTACAGGAACCCCAATAGATTCTCCAAGGTCCTCACACAGGGAGAGGGGTGCTCTTTGAAGGTGGGCCATATCTGGGGACAAATTGAACGTCTGGCTCAGGACAGAAGGTTATTTCCATCAGATGCCGGCGGCCTATGCACCTGAAAGGGCGACGGGGTGGAAGTGACCAGTGAAAGGCTAAATAGATGAGAAAAGGTACCTCAAGCTCTATTTGCTATCGCATTTATTTCCCGATTCAATTGTGGTCGGTCAGGAAGAGAAAGGAAGAGGTACACCGGCTCCAAATATTCAGGGATGTATCCGTAAATTATTTCCGCTCCCCGTCCTCTTCTGAGTGACAGCCCCGAAACGGCGACTGGAGTTGATGGTTCAGGAATTTCTATTCTGATCAGCACAGCGCCCTCTACGTCTCGGAGGACTGAACCACCAGCATCACGCTCGATTCCTGCCCAGATCCCGTCTGAACTTGGCAACTCATCCAGGCGAAGTCTGCCCGGAGTTGGTACGCTCTCCCCGTTAAGGGCGCGTGTTTGCTTCGCGTGCTCCGGCTTCCTCCCACAGTCCGTGCACGTGCAAGTCATTCGGTGAATTGGTCCTTTTGAATTGCCGTGTTCTTGGTCTCGGGTTAGGTTGCTGATTTTCTGAGCGGTCTGGCTCGTTGGGCAAGAAAGGGCCTGTTCCGCATTGTGTTTGTAAATAAAATAGACACCAACATGAATATTTCCGCTGGCACCCCTACTCTGACTGCCCGCTCAGTGACCGAGAAGCCGGCGAAATTCTGTTTTTGCTGAGAGAACTTCCATCCCCGGAAACCTCCCCCTCGAGACTGCGAGGCTCTATATCAGCTCCTCCTTTCATACGCCAAGTGCAGAAATAAACGGCCGACGGATTCGCATGGCCGAAGGACTTCTGTCTGAAGTCGTTGGAGCTTGTCTCCGTGTCGTTAAACCGTCCGCCGTGCCCTCGAACTGCACCTACTGAGCTACAGATAAAGCCACTTACCCGGGAAGGGTATGTACCTGAACATGACATTGCTGGCACCACCGCCGCCACTCGGCCGCATATTCAGGTGTAACGCCTACGCGACAGGCTGGTGTATGTCGATGGGAAATACCAGCCACCCGCTAAACCCCGCCTCCCGTTAACGTGGATGCTGTCCAGTACACGCTAGTACAAAGCAGCACACACAATATCACGCTCACGTCGGTTACGGTTCCAGAATACACTTTATAAATCTTACTAGAACTAAGTGATTAATAACGATACAATATGTATGAAGGGAAGGAAAATAAAGAAAAGGCGCCAAAACTTAACCGTTCAGTCAGTTTGTGCCCGTCGTTGGAGCCCAATCCTCGACCCGCCGACCACTCTTCGCTCTTCTCCGACCTCCACGACCCCCGCACCCGGGACCACCCTCTGTGATCGGACCATCTCTGCCGCAGCTGACCGCGTCCTCGCCGTATTCTCCCCGACTCATGAAAAGATCGCGCAATTCCAGCTCCCGGCCCCACAAGAGAAAATAACAAGAAAATAATAAGAAGAAAATAATAAATAATTTAAAAATAGCAATAATAAAAAATAAATATAATAATAATAATAATACTAATAATAATAATAATAATAATAATAATAATAATAATAATAATAATAATAATAATAATAATAATAATAATAATATTCTCTATCACTTTCTGTGAGTGTAGCACTTGGACCCAATTCCTGATTACAGAAATTTATCCGCACTGTGATGGGGAAACATTGTCAGCTTCTTCATGCCGGTTCGCTCTGCTGTGAATTCCACTGAGAGTTTTGACAAACGTTAAACCCTGGGACGGGCTGGGGTCGGCTCGCAAATGTCGTCACATATTCAGGCCCATAATGTTCAATAGACTATCGAAAAAGAACATGATAGAAAAATGAAAAAGAAGCCAGAGCAGATCACAGCCAAGTAAAGCCCGTTCCTCCACCACCCCCCCCCCCCCCACACACCCTATAACATTTGCCCAGATATCCAAGGAAAGCCGCCTGGACGCCTGCGCACTCGGATACGCAGGCATACGGTTTTCATCAATCAGTGAGTCCGACACCCTTCCATCAATACCCCGCTTTCAGTTATTCAGATTCAATTCGTCTTCGGTATTTTTCAACGAATGTCTTTAAATCTGCCATTGGGCAGACTGGCTCTGCTGAGGGAGATTCCTCCCCGAAAACCCCACGTTCAATTCTATGTGGAGTTTGCACGTTCCACTGTGATCTTGTCGGGTTTTCACCGGATGGGAGAAACATCACGTAGGTTCAATTGTTAGTGGGACGTAAGCGTGGTCCTCTCCAGCCAAACGCTAATTTTGGGGTTGCAGCTACGGCAGATGCTGCAGGGGGGCGCTGTTGCACAGTGAAACACTGGAGCTGAAGATCGCCGTGTCGATTCAGCACCTGTTTTGATGGGGCTGACTCGTTTTGGAGAGGTCGTTAACCCTTCCTGACAGCAGAACCCGGCCTTGTTAACACGAGGTATTTCTGAGGTGACGGGTTTTCAGCTCAGTAACGAAACCATCAGAGTTTGAAGATCGTCCTATTTATTTATGTGTTTGTCTATACTTCTTCCTATTCTATCTATCTATCTATTATTTGTTTATTCTCTTACTTACAGTCACATGCTCTCTTATTTTGAAATACACTCCTTCAAGCCGCGCCACCCACCCATTTCAGATTTAACCTTCGTCTAATCACGGCGCATTTTGCAAGCAGCAATTAACCTAACCACCAGTACTTCGGTGGAAATGCGGGAAGAAAGCGGAGCAGAGTGGCGGACGTGGAAACTTCTTTCAGACAGAGGCTTTACCTGATGTACCTGATTTACCTCCCTCGCCACTCTCCAGCTGATTTTTACTTACACCATACTCCTCTCTTCATTCACAATCTCTCCCTTCCGTCATCTCTTTTTCCTGATGCTTGTATCCCCTCCCCACTTACCACCGTCCTCCTCATCCCATTCATAAACTTGCCTTTCACATCCAGTGCCTGTCACAATCCATCAGTGTTTCCTCTCTTAGCTCAAACATGGCCCTTGTAGTTATGGACCGACTGCCTTGTCAAACAAATTACATTCGACCTTTATAATTGTATTAAACCCGTTTGTGAAAATAAGCCCGGCCGATCCATCTTCAATGCATCTGTAGTCGTCCTATCCGGGAAACACTCCTATGAATATCTCCTCCTCTCTTCCTATTGTCGCAGCAGGATTCCTGTCCATGCTGTGTGCAATATTCCGGTTCAGGTCTAATACACCTTCAGTTCATCACGACATCTTGCACCTTACACTCAGTGCCCTCGGCAAGGAAGGGAAGACTGTTTCTCCTTTCTCAGGGTCGATGGCAACAGGATGGAGTAACGTCCCCTGTGAGATTAAATAACTTTAGCATGGAACTATGGACGGCGAAAGTCACAGGGGTAATTTTAATTGTAAATGCCGATCGCAAGCAAAAAAAAGGAAAGAAAATCCGGTGTTCCGGAAAAAAATGTTCCATCAATGGCAGGGACTTTCTAAAAGCATGAAGAGCGTCTCTTTTGGAAAACAGCCGGTATCGGAAACGTTGTGACAGGAAGGAATCAAATCTGCGTCTGTGCAATGAATCTCTCCTGTCTCGATTCCCGCCTCATATTCAGGTAAATCGTTGCCAGTGCGGGGCCTGGAGAGTGCTGGCTGTGCGTGACGTCACAATGCTGGTGTAACAGCTGGCATCTTGCCAGAAGATTGGCCATCTGCTCTCTCACCGTTGCTACAAAAAACCCTTCTGCTTCCAGTCTACATCGCGTTTCCGCTGTCAAAAGAAAAGATAGACAAGACGCCACCACACGGCCAAGTTTGCTTGCTCTGCCACGCCACTTACATGCCACCTGGAGTTTTTGTCGAGCTCTTCCCTCTCGGCGCGTCACTGTGTACACTCTAGGCGCAGAAATACACGGCTGAGTGATTCACCCGCAGGCTGTTGGTCACCAGTTTGTTCTCGTTCTTTTTATGCGCCTGCAGGGTAAATCCATCGACTTCCTCGTCTGGATACCTACTGTTAGCACCGTAGCTGTAGAACATGAACTGTGGTCCCTGCCCCGGGTACTGGCGGTACCAGTACACGTAATAAGTGTTGCTGCCCTCCACGTAGCAGGACAGCGCATCGGGTTCCCCGGAGATCCGGAAAAAGCCGGTGGAGACTGCCGGATAGTTTGCGAGTTCGCGGCTGGGGAAGAGAGGAACGGAGTATGACGTCAGTAGGCAGGTACTCTCTGATCATGGAGACAGGGAGCAAACGGGGAGAAGGATAAATGCGGAGCAGAGGCATATAGGGAAAAGAGGAAAGAGATGGGGAGGATATAGAGAGACTGAGGGAATAGAATAAAATAAATATATTTGGACGGACAGAGGTGAGAATTAAATAGCAAAGCGGCGGCAACGATGAAAAAAGCGAGAAAGAAGAGTTGGGAAAACATATAGTGCAAGAATTAACGGAGCACAGAAAGGGAAATGCAGAACTGGTTCCTGAAACTACTCGCAAATTGAGCTGTCCTTTACCGTGAAGCCAAATGAGCAGCTCGAATAACACGAACAGCTTTCAACTTAGACAGTTTCCTCCAAGTGGAAGGGCGTTCGGAATGAACAACCTTTTGAATTCCTTGTCAGAGTGAACGGACGAAGCTCCGCCCCTCAACCATACGTCACTGAGTAGCGAGACTGGAAGCTTTGAGTTTGAACGGTGTGTGGATCAATCCATTTGCTGATTCGGGTGCCAGTCGAGAGGCTGGGTCCCATTCCAAGTTCAGCAGGACAACGGGAGCTATCCTCTCAGCCCTGGACACAACGATCTAACTTCGTTGTCATAAATAGAGTCACTGTACCGTTCTGGCAGGCATAGAGAGGAATATAAGCAGGGAGGTACCGATTACGTTCAGCAGAAAGAGAGATTAATTTCGTATATGGTAGAGCAAATTGTCTTTTCCCCGTGTTGATTAAGAATTGCAAATAGCAGAGTTGTACAATATGTATTACAGACGCTGACCTCTCGGCCCAAATATTTATTGTTTGAGAGGTGTAGATGGTAGCGTCGTATACCAGTGCATTATGGAAACAAATGCTTCGGTCCAACTGGAAATCTCCTATGAATAACTTCATAACTCTTGGCATGCAAGCTATAATCATGCCAGCAATTCGGCAGGGATGACGATTGCAATGGACATTGAAAGCGTATAGCAAGGAATTCTCCAGAAGGCAGCAAACTAAGCGGGGCAGAAGTGGTTACGTGGCAACAAACTTGTCAGTTGCGTGTTAGATTTCGAGAATGGGATTAACCGGGCAAGCAACCGCGTTACTCTGCGACCCAGCAGCTGGAACTTGGCAAACCCAAAGTCAAATTCGTGTGTAGAGTGCCACCCTGCGGCAGCAATAGGAATAACCCTGACACAGCAATTTGTGGAACGGAGGCAGTCACGACTGTTACGGGATTATTCGGCCGAATGTGATGATGCTGTGACAGAATAGACTACTAAACCCACCAATCTTAACCCTAACCCTGTCTTTCTGAATGCCTGCAATTAAATAACTATCAAGGTTGTCTATGGAGCCATATACATACTTTGCTGATAAATTTCTTTTGACTGTGACTTTGACTTTATCGAGGCCCGTAAAACCTCCCGGAGCATAGACAAGATGCATCATCATTATTTTCCCTGGGTAGGAAGGATTAAACCCAAATTAGGGAATATCATACAGAGGGCCATCTGTTTATGTTCAAATAAAGTTAGATACACGGACTGAGGGGCTGGAAAAAGCAGTCGAGGAGGGTACACCTACAACATTCGGGTGTACAGAGATGGTGAAGCTTCATGGATTTATTGAGTAAACGGATGCAAATAGACTTAAAGTATACAGGGTCCCGTAGTACCGCAACTCCAAGTCAACTGAGGGCGCTCTACGACAAAAAGCGGCGGCATTGTCTTCTGGTTGGGAAGCTGCCGTTCAACCACCCAGTCACGCATCACACAAGACCACGTGTTCTGAATCACCAGATTCATGGCTCACGTGTGCTGACTGTACTTGCCTCCATCTCTTCCGGAGCGATTACGTGAAGCAGAGACATCAAAGGTCCAGGTGCAGTTCGTGCAATTATATTGAAGATATCATCTAAGGAGAACGATTGAAAAGATGGATACAGGCAGACACATAAATAGAAAAAAAACTTACTCTGACATCTCCTCAGTACCTACTTCAAAACACCTTAAAACTGTGCCCTCTCGTGCGAGCCATTTCAGCTCTAGAAATAAATCTCTCACTATCCACACGATTAGTGCATCTCATTATCTTGTACACCTCTATCAGGTCACCTCTTATCCACCTTCGCAAGATGTGTATTAAAGCTATTCTCAGAAGGCCTGCTCCCGAATTCATGTAACATTCCTGTCATTCTGCTCTGCACCCTTTCTATTGTTTTCGCATCCTTCCCGTGGTTAGCAGACCAGAACTGAGCACAGTACTCTAAGTGGGGTCTGAACAAGGTCCTATAGAGCTGCAACATTACCTCTCGGCTCTTAAACTCAATTGGTCCATTCCGAGTTTTCTTTTGATGAATTATTTTCTTACTGCGGGTCAAATCAGCTGATTGTATCGCCGACTGAAAGTCTTTCCATTTCATTTGTTTTATAAAAGGCAGAATATTATGCCGTTATCAGCCACCTGACCATCAATTATTTTTTCTTGCATGTTAATCCAGTTTTGGCGGCTGCACCGCTCGCTTCTCAATTGTTGGGGGCGACTGCTGTAGTGGAGCTTGGTATTGTGGCTTTCTAATGATTTACCTCGGTGTTGCTGCGTCGGCCTAATTGTGTAATGCTATCTTTCCGATGATACTATTTGTGGATATTTCTTTCGGAACAATGTATACCCTGTTCATGTTCCAAAGCCTTTCAATTTCCTCTTTCAATTCGGATTATTTCTCGTGCTTTTTCACTTACTGAGTCCTATATGTTATGTATGTGAAAAGAAAACTTTTGTTGGATGGCTGAAGAAAATCTGCCAATCAGATTTCAGCAGTAAACATAAAACAAAAGTAATTCGATATAAAAGCAATTCGCTGTTAATAATTTAATACCTTGAAAAAGCACGAAGGAAAAATGAAAAAGAAAACGGAAATGACACTCGAGCCAGCTTGGGTGAAAGTGAGCCAGGGACTGAAGGGGCCATTAACAATTTACACAACAGGCAGAAAAAAACGTATGAGGTCATACCTTCATCATCGAAAACTGGATTCAACGCTCCACGCGAACACATGTAATTGTAATATAAAGTACACACCACTAAACATAAATAAGATCATTACCCAGAGAAATGAAGTTGAAGTTAACCAATGGAAGAGTATGATGCTCCATTGAAAACATCCTTAGATTTACCAGTCTGAGAATGATGATGCTGATTATTATTAACCTTTGTATTATCATTGTAAGGCATCCTTGTAGCGAGAATAAAACAATTGCAATCTGCAACCACGGACCATATGATCCCTATTTTGGCAACAGACGGTGCTGTTCGAACATGAAACCAGCAGGTGAAAAACAGTAAATATTTCCTTTCAGTAAATAAAGCGAAACAACGCCAGTTTTCTCCCCTACAAACTCATATGCACCACACACAAAACGCTGTAGGAGTCTATGCGACACTTCAGTAGGACTGGAAAGAAAGAGTGATGAGGCAGAAAAGAAGGTTGGGAAAGGAAGAGACAACAAGCTCGAATTCTTAGTGAAAAAATGCAGGAATCACCGGGCAATGCGACAAGATTTGATACGAAATTTGTTCAGCAGAGAGGAATGGGGCCGAAGGGCTCCCTCTGCACCGCCGGATACATGACTGCTGGCAATTGCTATTACTATCCAAAGCAGACGATTAGTTTTCTATGAAGTAAGCAGACGATCAATTGACAAATGTCATGAATGGTCAGGCGTAATTTCCGGTGGTACATTCCACCGACAAGAGTTCAGTTGAAAAAGGGAAGAGGGCCTATTTGTTGCCGAACAGCGTTTCAGAAGTGCAATGCATCTCCCGGCTGACGTGTCCGTCGCCTTTCTCACTTTATCCCTGACTCTCCTGGACCATTGTGAGTTTTATTTTGATGATTTTCTTTTCTTAGAGCGGGTCGAATCAGCTGATATTATGACGGATTCAAAGACGATCCCATATCATTTGTTTTATAAAACGCGAATATAATGCCGTTATCAGCCTCCTGACCATTAATTATTTCCTCTTGTATGTTAATCCAGTACTGGCAGCTGCACCGACAGTGGTCCAGTTCCCTACCGCCGCGGCTATTCGGCCGGGAGATCGTTTCAATTTTGAGTGCAGATTGGAGGGAGGCGGCATGAGCAGCTACAATATGCACTGGTATCGGCAAGTCGGAAGGAGTCTGGAGTGGGTGTGCAGCGAGTTCAGCACCTGCGCCCCACCTTTGAAACTACGGTTCGCCACTAAACTCGACGCTGCAAAGAACCGCTTCACTCTGCAGCTCAATGGCAGCGAGGAGACGGACTCGGCGACCTACTTCTGCGCAGCGAGGCTCGCACGGCGGCACACGTCTACGGCCGTCTCAGACAAAAAGCTCCTAGTGATTCGGCCGATCAGAGCACTTTATCCCCTCACCCCGCATGTGCAGCCAAAACGCATTTACCTGAAAAGCTGCCAGGGGAAAGCAGTATCCATTATCAAGTCCCTCCGCCGAAGAGGCCATGTTCTCAACTAGCAACTACAGTAGGGCAGTAGATTCAGGAAACTTTGGTCTCACAACTGTACGCTCGTCCGGTGTCACTTTCCGGGATTGTGAAATTTATTCCTATCGCTTGATCAATTGTTAATACTTTGCACATTGATTTCCCCGCTTGAACCTCGCTCCCACATCGCTCTCCAATTCTTTCTCCCACCCTCCACCTCATTTCCCATCGCCCCCCTCTCTCCCATCCTCCACCTCTCCGTCCCCGACCCTCCACCACTCTCTGCCCCATCGCTCCCCCCCTCTCTCTCTCTCCCCCACCATCTATCTTTCTGCCCCATCTGATGGTTGAGCTCAGTTAAAGAATGTTTAGGAAACAGGAACACAACTCGGCTACCCGGCTTGCTGCGGTATTCAATCACATTATGGCTGATCTGTCAATGGACACATCTCCAGAAGCCTTACCTCCCCTACTATTAAAAAAATCTATCTAACATTGCATTAAACATATTTTCCAAGCTGGCCCCCACTGCCTCATGTGGCAGAGATTCCACAATTCCTCCACAATCACTCTGAGCACCAGTTCCCCACGAGGCTGTGTACTCAGCCCCCTGCTGTACTCACTGTACACCCATTATTGTGCAGCTAAGTTTCCATCAAACTCAATAGGTAAGTTTGCTGATGACGCCACAATTGTAGGCCGTAGCTTGGGTAATGATGAGTCTGAGTACAGGGAGGAAATTAAGAACCTGGTGGCATGGGCGAAGACAATAACCTATCCCTCAACGTCAGCAAGACGAAGGAATTGGTTGTTGACTTCAGAAGGTGCAGCGTACCGCACAACCCTATCTACATCGTTGGTGCGCAGATGGAACAGGTCAAAAGCTTTAAGCTCCTCGGGGTGAATATCTCAAATAATCTGACTTGGTCTAACCAAGCAGAGTCCACTGCCAACAAAGCCCACTAGCGCCTTTACTTCCTGACAAAGCTGAAGAAATTTGGCCTATCCCCTAAAATCCTCACTAATTTTTATAGGTGCATCGTAGAAAGCATTCTTCTAGGGTGCATCACAACCTGGTATTGAAGTTGTCCTGTCCAAGACCGGAATAAGCTGCAGAAGATCGTGAACCTAGCCCAGCACATCACACAAACCTATCTTCCATCCTTGGACTCACTTTACATCGCACGCTGTCAGAGCAGTGCTGCCAGGATAATCAAGGACAAGACACACCGAGCCAACACACATTTTGTCCCACTTCTCTCCGGGAGAATGTTCAGGAGCATGAAGATTCGTACAGCCAGATTTGGGAACAGCTCCTTCCCAACTGTGATAAGACTGCTGAACGGATCCTGACCCGGATCTGGGCCGTACCTTCCACATATCCGGACCTGACTTGCACTACCTTACTTTCCCTTTTCTATTTTCTAATTTTAATTTATAATTTAATTTTTTATTATATTTATTTCGGTTTGTACGTCAGGGAGCACGAAGCGCAGAAATAAATATCACTGTGATGATTCTACGCTCTCGTATCAATTGTTTGGTGACAAGAAAGTATGAAGTAAAGTGAATAAAGTGCTTCTCCTGAATATTAGCACTTTGCTGCGCATGATCCCAAAGCGCCTTGTGTCTCTCTCGGATAGGTGCTGACTTGTAGGACACATTGCGTCCGGCTTATACTGCGGTTGATCCCAAGTATGTCAAAACAGCACAGAACCACGGTAAGGGGTGGTGTTCTTGGTGGACTCACTAAGTGCGACAATGGCCGTTGTTTAGCTTGGTAGAGGATCGAAAATTCGAAACCCCATGTCCCCAAACTGCAAGGTCAGAACACCAATGACCAAGCACCAGCGGACGGCGGTACTTCTCCCTTTCGTGTTCAGTCTTTGAAATTATAGTTTCTCTCCGGCGGACGGGATTAAACTTGCATTTTTATCCGCCGTACAGTTAGGTGGCTGAGGTCCGGATCCTCTTCGCTGATGAAATTCGAGTCAGCTGTCCGATATTCCGGTATAATTTTTCATTCTGATCTGAGGTTGGCTCATTTGGCGCACAGCGCTGTTCATCGCTGTGGCGTTTTTAACAGAGATACTTATCAAAACAAATAAACGAAGATACAGACAGATGAGCGGGTTACGAGCCTGGGGAAAGTCAGGAAGAACTACAGTCCGGCAGAAAGAGATACAGAGAGACAGAAGGATGGAAGGAGAGAGAGAGAGCAAAAGAGTGAAAGATAAGGAAGAAGAGAATGCAATCATTACGCGTCTATCGGGGTGAAAGCGATATAGAAAGTCATGAGGGACAATGACGAATCGACAGAGTATTACTGACCCATGCCTCGATTCAGATTGGTTAAAATAAGCAGGGGGCGTGGCCTTCGGTGTCACCAATGACCATTTGCGTCAATGAAGTACAAAGATACACATTCAGATAAATAAATAAATAAAGAGATAGACCGATGAGAAAGTTATGAGCAGAGAGAGAATCAGCATTTACTATGGTCAGTGAGGTGGAGAGAGAGCGAGATAGAGGGGGGGGGGGGAGGGAGAGAGAGAAAAATAAAGACGAGAGGAGAGAGAAAGAAAGAGAGAGACGGAGACAGAGATAAAGAGTGAGAGACCCTGGCCAACAGCTTCCAACCTGCACTCTGCTCCGTCTGTACCAATGATCACTCAGAGAATTTTTCCAATTGATAACGCCGGAATAGGGGATCTCTTTTCTTCGCCCAACTCCAAGCAGATGGCAGAAACAATGACTATTGATCTGCCTGCTTCTACTGTCCGCGTCCCGTTCGATTTCAACGTTTTCTTCCACATTTAAATCCACCATGGCCAGCAAAGGAAGCGAGAGAGAGAGAGTGAGAGAGAGAGAGAGAGAGAGAGAGAGAGAGAGAGAGAGAGAGAGAGAGAGAGAGAGAGAGAGAGAGAGAGAGAGAGAGAGAGAGAGAGAGAGAGAGAGAGAGAGAGAGAGAGCGCAAGAAAGAACGATAAGGGAGAAGAGGTTGCACCGAGGCAATCACCACTTCTCTGTCGATCGGAAAGGGATGTGGAAAGTCCAGAAGGGGCAATGATGATTCGGCAAACAATTACTGCGCATGCTTCGATACTGATTGGGCAAATGAAGCATGGGGCGTGGCCATCCGTATCACCAATGACCATTCAGGTCACTGAGTTACATCACAAGCGGGACTGAAGTGAGTGGATTCATTGCTCCTGAACACAACACTTTCACTTGGGACGGAATAAACCTGCAGGAAAGATGTTGCTGTTTCTCCAACTGATCGTCTCCTTCCACTGTGAGGGAAATTTTCTAATACTTGTTCCGCTCTTTTCCCACGGGTAATCCTCAGTTCCTCTGGTCCTGTGCCTTTCTGTCTCATTCTGCGCTTTTCTCTGCACATTTCCATTCTCACTCCGATCTTTCTTCATCGAAACCTCTCCGTACCGACCGCCACCCGAAAATACCCCAACGTCAATCCTCACCCTTGTGTATACCGCCGTTCTCGCCGTCCGCATACTCACCTCTTTTCACTCCCATTCTCTTCCTCAGATGTGACCCCGGTGACGATCCACCAGATTCCAGCTTTCTCCAGTCCTACCGGCCGGGCTGTGACGCTGAACTGTACTGTCGAGGGGAGTAAAAACCAGGCTATTAGAATGTTCTGGTACAGACAATACCCGGGACAGGGGATCGAGAACTTGTTCTACTCTACGTATGCTGGCATCGTGGAACCAACAGGGTCGCTGTACGGCTTTACCGCAGAGAGGCCGAGCAGCTACATCTTCAGGCTGAGCTCCGTCAGCTTGGAGGCGAATTCGTCAGCCGTGTACTTCTGTGCCTGGAGAGATCACAGCGACTGGGTCAGACGGAGGAGCTGAACAAGAACCTCACCGGCTTGATGTCAGTCTGAGCGTGGGTGTGAGCCTGTCCGACAGGTGGCGCTGCGTTGCCGCCACTGAGAGAAATAAAGGGCGACGATATCGCAGCTGCGCTTGTCATGTATTTCTCTTGTTAGGCCTTACAATGGCTGAAGCTATTCTACACATTTGGTGTGCTGAAGAACAGCCGGTCCTCGGTGTAGACTGGCAATACTCCCACCATGAAAGGTTCGCAGTGATAATGAACAGGGAGAGATCTTTGAACTGCCCGTCCCACGCTCGATTGGTTGGGTTCTTGAGAAGGGAGCAGGACTGGAATAGCTTCACGCACAACAGAAGTCTGTCGTCAGCGAGAAAACAGGTGAGCCGACTGTCACGTAGACAGACGCTTTTCACTCAGACGGCATCGCGCTGTTATTCGACAAAGTACATGGCGCAGGCGAGGCTCTTTCATTCTTGCCAAAGCATTCAAATGAGAGACATTCTTCCGCGCAAGCAACTTCACAGCGGATTAATCGCTACATGGCCGTGTCGATCGTAACTTCCCAGTGAGGACAACCTGATTGAAACTTCCAACGATCTACAGTCTCCCTGTACTTACCTCCCGTCCATTCGTAGCTTCGCCCACCTTTGCTGACACTGCATCAGCTGCACCCGAGGCAGGCCTATCTCTGATGTATTGATCCTACTCCCCATTGGCTAATGGAGCCTGTTTGACAGGACGAATTCGTCCTGTAAACAAAAAATCCAAATACAGAATAAAACGGCAATGACTAGATATGGATGGGTTGATGAATGGACTGATAGAAAAAAAGATAAATTTATCGTTTGACAGATATGAATATATAGATATATAGATGGCGAGAGGGGGTTAAATAGATGGAAAAAAGAGACAAACGGATAGATATATAGGGAGACAGAATGAAAATTCGATAGATAGACATAGAACGATAGAAAGGAGATAGAAGGACAAATTGAAAGATACATGCGAGTTTACATGCTTATACACATACTTACAGGAATACATACATACTTGCATGCATACGTGCATACGTACATACGTGGCGAGAAAAAAGACAGACAGAGAAGAATGCCAACTAGATTGAGACTTCCAACGATCTACAGTCTCCCTGTACCTAACTCCCGCCCTATTAGTCGCTTCGCCCATCATTGTAGGCACTGTATCACCTGCGCCGGGGGCAGGTCCACCACTGACGTAACACCCTCTCTCCCCTTTGGTTCATGCAGGCTGCCTGACAGGACGAAGTCGTTGTGTAACCAAAGTTCTGTAAACAGAGAATAAATCCGCAATGTCTAGATATGGATAGGGAGATAGATGGATTGATAAATAGACAGACAGGAAGCAAGATAGATAGATTATTAGACATGGATAGATAGACAGATGGATAGAGGAAGGGTGGAGAGTTACATGGATGGATAGAAAGAGATAGAGTGAGAGAAACGGATGCATAGTTACACAGGGAGATAGAAAGAAAGAGAGAAAGAATGGGAAGTGAGAGAGGGGGCAGGGAGAGAGAGTTCGGTGGGTATTCAGCTAATCTGGACGGACGTACACATTTGTTCCAACTGGTTCATTGAAGATGGCAGCGCGGCTGAAACAGATTGACGTTTCCCAGCGTTTCCCGCAGAGCGACCTGACGTGCGTGATCGACGTGAATGAATCGATTGCTCCCACGCTCACCGCTGTTAATAGTGAGAACAGGGTGTTTCTGTTGAGTGGCAGAGTGATCAAAATGCGACTAGTTCAGTCTGAGGTTAGGCTACACGGTGCTTCTGGTAGTTTCGAGCGAGCCTCCGCCGTCAAGAAAGTAGTCAGTGGGTCATAAACACAAGAGATAATGCAGGGGCACAAACCCCTGAGCTACGCACACACATACACGCACACACCTACAGAGAAATATATAGAATCTCCATGCTCACCTTCAAAGAAGCAAACAACGGATGGTTGCAAACGGATAAAGTGTCATATCTGCTTTCGAGAGCGACTTTCGTTCAGAGAGATTCCTGTTTTCAATAAAATCTTGTTGTATTGTGACCCTCCTGTCATACCGGTTCCGTATGGTTCTGAAATTACAAAGGTGCTTTTCTTTGACTCTTTCTGTATATATACACAGAGAGAAAGAATAGTCTGCTTAAACTGATATCCCATAGGTTCACAGAAGGGGCGTGGCCATTCAGTACCTGAACAAATCCAACTACGTCATTAGAATGACTGATTAATGGAGTAAACACATTGAGTTGCCCACCGTATCCCATAAAACCACGTAAAAGGGCAGATCGAACTGAATTGATCCCTTGCTCCCACACTCAACACTATCAATAGTGAGAAAAGTGTGTTTGAGTTGAGTGGGAGAGCGACCGAACGAATTCGACTGCACGCTATTTCCGCTTCTTGCTGATTCACGGCGACGCAAACAGTCCGGAGAACGGAACAAATAGCTGGTAGTCATGAGGGAACCGCCTGTGATTCACAGCCGGCGCTTCGTTACAGGACCGTGTCGATCGCAACTTCCCAGTGAGGCCAACCGGATTCAGTCTTCCAACTATCTCATCCACTGCGTCCAGATAGATAAATGACTGCAGATAACAGTAAACAAATTTCTAAACAGAAAGATGGAAAGATAGACTTGTAGAAAAAATATAGATAGAAAGAGAAATAGAACGATGCATTTAAGATTACATGCCCACATGCATATTGACATGCATAGATAAATAATAGTCAGACAGAAGGGCAGACGGAGAAGACAGAAGACAGAAGAGCAGAAGGGCAGACGGTTGACAGAGAGAGTGTTAGAGTGGTAATGAGAAAGACAAAGAAGGAGAGAGTCAAAGCGCCCGACAAATCTACAGCTTATTAGTGAGTGGAGGCGTTCATGAAATGTAGAGGAAGAGAATACTCCTCAAAGAGAGAGAGAGAGAGAGAAGGCGAGAGAAAGAGTTAGATATGATTCCTCTGGAGAGAGAAAGAGTTAGGTGGGTATTCAGCTAATTTGGATAGGACGTATTCATTCATTCTAACTGGTTCATAGAACAAAGAAGCGGAGCTAAAACCGAACACTGACCGCGGGAGGCGGTGGTGGAGAAAAGCTGGTGGGAATCAGCACGTCAGGCAGTATCTATGGAGGGGAATAAACAGTTGATGTTTAGTACCGAGAGATTACAGCAGAACTGGAAGGAAATCGGGAATAATAAAGTGCGGGAGGAGAAGGACCACAAGACAGCAGGTGATAGTTGAGACCAGTTAAGGAGGAAGTTGAGTGCGTATTGGAGAGGAGACATGATATGAGAAGCTGGAAGGGGGAAGATAGAAGAGAGACGGTGGAAGAAGATTTCCGATATGAGAGCAGAGCAGACCAGGGAGGAAAGCGGACGAAGAGTGGAACCGGAGGGAAGAGATGGTAGGTGAAAAACTAAAGACTTAGAAGCATATATTTAAAAGAACAGTACAGAATAAGATATAGCGGGGAGAGGGAGAAATATGGAGGAAGGGATATGGAGAGAGATCGAGAGTGTTGGGTGGTCTAAGTCGTGGAGCGGAAGCAACACATCCATCGAATCGGGGCAGGCTCATAGAAGGGGCGTGGCTGATCGCTACTTCCGCAAATCCGCCTAGGTCACTGGGATACGTAACAAGCGGGGTTGAAGTGAATGGATTAATCTCTGCTGCACGCACCACGTTCATCACTGAGAGGGTAAAACCGTCAAGGAAGATGTTTCTGATTCTGCAATTCATCCTCGCCTTCCGCTGTGAGTAAACTTGACAAAAAACATGATATTTAATTCTTTGTTTCTCTGTTCCTTTCAAACTCCCTTCATTTGATTTACACTACAGTAGGTTGGGAAACGTTCTATGTTTAAATACGATCCCTCGCGTCCTCACACTCGTTATCCCTCCGCTGCCGCCACTGAGTTCCGTTCACCTCTCAAGCTTTACTGATTTAATTTCTCTTCTTTCCTTCCCTCAATGCACCCTCTTTATACCCTTCTCTATTGAGCCGGGTCTTCTTGCGAGCTTTCCCAGCTTCAGATCCCTTCCCTCAATTTAAACGCGTTCTCCCCAACCTTATTGACCCAGGTCTCCCTGTTGATCCTCGGCATTTTGACAACACCGTCTCTTTTTCCAGACGCGACCTCAGTGACGATCCTCCAGACTCCGGCTTTCTCCGGAACTGCCGGACAGAAGGTGACCCTGAAATGCACAGTGGCCGATAGTACCAGTGCTACTAACGTGTTGTTCTGGTACCGACAATTCCCTGGAACTGGACCGGAGTACATGTTTCGCTCTCTCGCAGCTGATTCAGTGGAGCCGCAGAAATTGGTCGGCGGTTTTACGGCGGAGAGAACGAAGACGAAAGCGTTCTTCCTGAAGTCCAACAAACTGGAGACGAATTCGTCGGCCGTGTATTTCTGCGCCTGGAGTATTCACGGCGGCTCAGAGTGACGGGGAAGCTGAACAAAAACCTCACCGTCAGAAGACTTACTGCTGTCAGCTGAACAGGAAATGCAACGTCTGTCAATCAGCGGTTGGGAGGAGGGTCTAAAAGTCAGGCGCTGCGCCCCAACGACCAATCAGCGAGAGAAGGGGCGGAACTATTGCAGTGAATGTCCTCCCCTTATTAAGCATTCACCTGAATGAAGACACACACAGTTTGCAAACACATGACCCAAACCACCCCCGTGATGGAAAAAACGATGGACTACATTTATACGAAATTCGTAGATTGATTTTAGA
This sequence comes from Hemitrygon akajei, assembly GCF_048418815.1. Taxonomy (NCBI): domain Eukaryota; kingdom Metazoa; phylum Chordata; class Chondrichthyes; order Myliobatiformes; family Dasyatidae; genus Hemitrygon; species Hemitrygon akajei. The sequence goes on along the minus strand of NW_027331937.1, from coordinate 7,084,852 downwards.
GTCGGTTATAAGGTCGACGGAAGACGGTAGAGGGAACGGACCACACTGTGCCGGTACAACACATTTTATATGTTCTATGCTGTTTGTAATCTAATCTCATCAATTAGAGGCCAGTCACACTGCCCTCAGTGGTTGAGTAGATGCCGAATTCAATGCTAATGATGTGGTTTCCTGGTTCCTGGAGACTCATGAACTCATAGGTGTCAATCCGTGTGGTTTGTTGCAGTGAAAATCATGTCTGACAAATCTGTTGGTCTTCTTTAAATAAAGAATCTGCATTGACAAATTGTCAGAAGGCCGTTGACAAGTGGCCACGCGTGGGGATGTTTAACAGGAACGAGACTCAAGTGGACACAGCATTGAGTGATTGCCGGGAGGCAAAGAGTGAGAATATAGAGAGCCTTTTCTGATTGGCTGCAGATGACCTGTGGCGACTGTCTTGGGATCATTTCTTCATTCGTTGTCTATCGATGATTTAGATAACAGAATTGATGGATTTGTGGTTAAGGTTGCGGACCGTCGGAAGATAAGTTGAGGGACAGATACTTTTAAGGAAACACGATGGCTACAGAAGGACATAACACAGATTGGTGAAAAGGCGAGTAACTGGCAGTCTCGGGCAGTGTATTGTCAAGCAGTTCAGCGGCCGAAATAAAAACACTGAAAGATTTCTAATTGGAGAGGAAATACAAAACGCTGCGGTCCAAAGGGACTTGGAAGTCCTCATGAAGGATTCCATAAAGATTCATTTGCCGGATAAGTCTTTGTTGTGGAAGGCAAATAAAATGTGTCGGCTGCAACTCCCATTGGCCAACCATTTTAATTCCATTACATGATTATTTAACAAATAAACGGGAAGACGGAAAATCGGTTTGCAAAATAAGACACACTGAGCAAAATCAAATAGAGCAAAGAAGTAGAAGCCGAATTCAGTGAGTACTAAAAGTAACATTGAGAACATGAAATCGTAAAAGAGAGGGCATAGGTTTTGACATAGTTCAGTGTTGTGGTTATTCCGGAGCCCAAACCACTGTGAATAACTTCCCTTTCCTCAACACTGAAGAGAACCTGATGGTGGTTACATCCCGCCTTGCTATCAGGTTGTGGCGAAGGGCAAGTACTTTCTGGCATGGAAGCGGTGACCCGCTCAGGAAACCATAAATAAATAAATTGAAGCTCTCTGGTGGGTGCGTCTTGGGTTTCCAAGGATCTATGTGCCGATTATTTTAAACCAGTTTTCCTACGATATGTTCCACCTTGAATTGTCCAAACACGTCCGCATTGCATGAAACCATCTTGCCTCTTCTTGTCATTTTCTCAACAACGTCAACCGCGCCAAAGTACGGCCGCCGCTAAGTAAGTGACGTAATTGTTACAGAGCCAACAAGAAGACAGTTCCTTTACCAGGCCGCACAGAGAGACATCCCTGAGATCTGATACTGAGTTTCATTCGGCACATTCATTAAGTCATTTGGCAAATATTCGATCATGGTTCTGGCGCGATGATGGCACATTGTACAATAGTGTTTTGGAACACACCAGACGCCACCTTCTTAGTCTAAACAGTCTCGGGCACTGTATTGGATGCACTTCGGTAGACGGACTAAAAACACTGAACTTTTTTTAAATGGAGAGGAAATTCAAAACGCTGTGGTCCAAAGGGACTTGGAAGACCTCATGAAGAATTCCATAAAGATTCATTTGCCTTTGTTTAGTTTAGCCTTTGGTGCGCAGTTGAGGGAAATTAAAGTCGAATCGAATTTCTGTCTTACAGAGATTGTGGGACAATCGCTGTCGGCCCTGTCAATCGGTGTGGGACAGCCACTCAGCGTCGTATGCACTGTGCTGAATACGGGCTATCAAGATCTGTATTGGTACAGACAGCGATCACACCGGACAATAGATGCTCTCTTCTATTCTGTTGGACAAGGTTCGGTTACGAACTACACATCCCATTCCTACATGACGACAAGACCCAGCAGCACTCTGTTTAAACTGAAACTGAGACATGCATCGGCCTCCCACTCCGCCGTCTACTACTGCGCTTGCAGTAGCGCACATAACTTCAGATAAAGAATCTCCCACTAAAAATCCTTCCAGCCAATCATAGCGAAGTTTAGTGGTCCTGTTGTATCACTAGGCGGCAGCAGCGGACTGTGTTCGTCTGCTCCTTTCTGTCACGAATGTTCAACACTCGATTCCGATTCCTATTCACGTTCCGACGTGTCGGTCCATGGTTTCCTCTCGTCTCAAGAGGAGACCGCCCTCTAGGTGGAGGAGCAACCTCTTATGTTGTGTATTTGTACCCACCATGCTGATAGTATATAAATCGATTGCTTATATCCCCACCCATACCCACACAGACCTTTTACTTCTTCACACCTATTACTTCCCCCTCGGCCATTAGCTCATTTGCTTTCCCCTTCTGTCCACTATCCTCTTCTATCGTATTCTGTCCTCTCCACCACTTATTCATCTCCACCCTGTTGTCTTCACCTGTCACCTTTCAGCTGGCCTTTGTCTCCTCCCGCAACTTTGAAATCAGGCATTCCCCCCCCCCTTCTTCTCAGTCCTGATGAAGAGTCTCGGCCTGAAATGTCCAATTCGTACTCTTCCATACAGTGTAGTACCATACAGAGTGGGACAACAGAAAATCCCTCCACGTATTCACCGAGAGGAGCAGTACGGGCTTTACACCTCTTGGGGGCAGCAATACTCCATGTATCTTTGTTCATTGTCCCGCGTAAATGTTCTACCAGTGCATCTGTACATGTTTGCTATATATCACAAACACCGGAAAAACTCACTGCCGACCAGTACCAGTGGACTGTTATTTCTCCGTTGTGATTAAAATGCGATTCCTGTGTGACAACATTGAAATCTCTGCATTGCCGACTGCCACCTTCTGGCGGCATACGAATCTGTTTTTTTTTATATTGTTGCAGAGAGCATCAAACAGCAGAGTCATTGAGTTACCTGTCTACGAGATATTCCGGTATTCCTCTATCGTTTCCAAATAACAGAGACCGAACTGTCGCATTACTTTAAAAAAAAAGAGTTATTACTTCATCACTGAACATCCTCTACATAGCACCATCCAGAGACAGAGAAGCAGTTTCAGCGACAGGTTACTATCGATGCAATGCTCCTCAGACAGGATGAAGAGGTCAATACTCCCCAATGCCATTAGGCTTTAAAATTCTACCGCCAGGACTTAAGAACTTTTTAAAAGCTATTATTAATGCTTTTTGAGATAGTGATTTAGATGCATATCATATTTTTTACTGAGTTAAGTATTGTATGTAATTAGTTTTGCTACAACAAGTGTATGGGACATTGGAAAAAAGTTGAATTTCCCGATGGGGATGAATAAAGTATCTATCTATCTATCTATCTATCTATCTATCTATCTATCTATCTATCTATCTATCTATCTATCTATCTATCTATCTATCTATCTATCTATCTATCTATCTATCTATCTATCTATCTATCTATCTACTGTTGAGCTTTCAACCCGACTTCACTTTGACCAACCTCCTTCAGCATCCACAACTCCATCACGTTTTGTGTTGCTGCAAGCATATTTATGAGTCATTCCATTTTCATCCAAGTTAAACGCCAGAACATCTCCAACACTTGTCACATGTAGAATGGCTGCCCTCCACCACGACCCTCTATCCTCTAAGTCCAGGACAAATTTGTATCCGTGCTATCGAATACAGCTCGGTCTTATACATCAGCCTACCGGCACAGGTCGCCTCAACCGTCTTACTTCCAGTCGGTTCCCAACCGTTGGCCCTTGGCTGTTACAAAGCTTCACGGTCCCAGCGACCCCTCAATTTACAATAGCCAATTAACCCCTCAGACGAAATGGGTAATTTGATCGGTATGGGAGAAGCCTCACTGAAAATTCATGCGGTACTGACAATAGCGAGTCAACTTTCCCATGAGACTTAAGGGCGATTTCACGGTCTCCTTCAGCTGAACCCTGAACCTGGCCTGTATCACGGCGTAAAGGGCCGTGTTGGTGCAGCAGCTCAGCAGTTGTAGCATGTAGCCCAGTTCCCGTAGAGATTCAGGGGGTATCACGTGGATGTAAAAATACACGCTATCCCAAACAGAATACACGGTCAGCATCGTCCACAGTAGGATGAAATTCCCCGACATCACCAGCAGTAACAAAAGGGATTGCCTGCGGTTCTTCATCTCCGGATCGGCAGGCGTCTCTCCATCGTGAGAGCCACGGAGTCTCCTCCGGGCTCGGCTGGCCACTACGACGTGCCTGATGGTTAAACTGTTTAACAGGAGAATCAAGACAAAGGGGAATATTGGGGTGAGGAGAGAATGAATCACTAGAATTGCTGCCTCCTGAGATAGGGAAAAACGAAAAGAACGCACACAGAACACGGAGAAAGTTACAATCGAATATGACCCATCGAGCAAAAAGTACCAGAAAATGTTCTTTACGCAGCTCAGCACAGTCACTGTCCCCAGAACCAGAGCCGCCGCTCTCGCGGTGCAGTATTTTCGTTTCATCTTCTGAAAACAAATGGCGACAAATCGATCAAAGGTGAAAGTAACCGTGTACCAGACAGAACAGTCCATGGCAGCGTAAAATACGACGGCGTGGATATTACACACAGGAACACGACGCGACCAGAGTAAAACCTCAATTGGGATGTAGGTCCCCGGAATCTTACTCAATGACAGATCGAAGAGAACGACCAGCTGATCAGCTGCTACCATGGCAACCAGGTACCTTGTTACGCCTTTGGAGAGACCGCACTTTCCCCGCGACAGGATGACGATTGTCACCACGTTCAATGTGCGAAGGGAGATAAAGACCATTAACAGATTTGGATGGAAGCATTCTCCGAAACCAATTATTTTAATCGATAGCTCATCCGACAGCAGAGATGGACATGGAATTGATATTTCTGCCGAGGAGAATATCGGTAGGCAGTGTTAAGTCAGTAGTGATTATTAAGTACCTGCGGATGTTCAGTGGAATAAAGGGACTCTAATTGAATCCTATCGAATATTCAAAAGCCGAGTTATCGTGGGCGTGGAGAGTTAGCTTCTGCACCTGAAAACGTGATTTTACAAAGGAAAGACATCCTTTGGAACAGTGATGGGTAGAAAATTCTTTACACAGAGGCTGGTGAATGTGTGGTACTTAATGCCACAGACAGCTTTGGGGGGGGGGCAGTTTATTGAAACCTTTTGCAGCGGTGAGTGATAGGCTCTTGGTTCGTCGTGACATCAATGGATACGGGGAGTGGGCGCTAGAATGTTGTTGAGCTATCAGAGCTGACGGAATGGCGGAGAAGGCTGGGTGCTCGAATGGCCGAATTCAGCTCCCGAGCCTTATGGGCTGAGCAGTGATATCAATCGATGGCTGGAATGTATTCTGATCTTTGGCACCAGAAGGAGTTGCAAAGGGGAAGTTTGAAGAGAATAAGGAACAGATTAATTAATCAAGTCTCACGTTGACAGAAATTCAACTCCCCTCAGCTGCAAAAATGAGGGAACATAAGGATATTACCAATTGGAACAGAAATAGTCCATCTGTTCGTTCTGGCATGCTCCGGCAATGAAAATGATCATGGCTGATCTGCCCATGGACTCATCGCCGCATAACTGCCTTTTTTTCATAGCCCTTAATTCTTCCACTATGCAAACAATATATGCCAGGCTGTATTAAATATATCAGTTGAGGTAGTTTCCACTGCTTGAATTAGCAGAGCATTCCAGAGATTCCCCACCCGCTGAGAGAAGCAGTTCCCCCTCATCGCCGTCCTAAATTTACTCCCCAGAATCTTCAGGCTTTGTCACGTGGTTCTCGTCTCACCTACCAGTGGAAACAATTTTCCTTCTCTATCTTATCTATTACTTTCATAATTTTATATCTTTCTATATGATCTCTTCTCACCCATCTGAATTCCAGCGAGTACAGTCCAAGGGAACTGAATTTCTCGTTATAGTCGCACCACCTCATCTTTAGAATCAACCAGTGAACTTCACACAAAGCCAGTTTATTCTTTCTCAAGTCTGGAGACCAGACTTGCACAGTACTTATAGAGGTGTAGAAGAAAATGAGAGGCATTGATCGCGTGGTTAGTCACAGGCTGTTTTTTCCAGGGCTGAAATTTCTGCCACAAGAGGACATGAGGTTAAGGTGCTGGGGAGTAGGTGCAGAGTCGATGTCAGGGGTAATTGTTTTTACACAGAGAATGGTGAGTGCGTGGAATGGGCTGCCAGCAACGGTGGGGGATGTGGATACGAGAGGGTCCTTTAAGAGACTTTTGGATAGGTAAATGCATCTCAGAAAAGTACACGGCTATGGGTAAGCCTAGTACTTTATAAGGTAGGGACATTTTCGGCACAACTTTGTGGGCCGAAGGGCCTGTATTGTGCTGTATGTTTTCTATGATTAGTACTCCAGACACCGCCTCACCAGTACCTTGTACAATTGCAGCATAACCTCCCTGCTGGAAAATTCAATCCTTCTGGCAACGCAGCTGAACATGCCATTTGCCTTCTCGATAACCTGCTGCACCTGCAAACTAATCTTTTTGTGATTCAAATTCCCTATGCAGAGCAGCATACTGCAGTCGTTTATCAATTCTTCCTCCATTTGTCCTTCCCAAGTGGATGACCGCGCATTTTCCAACTTTGTACTCCATATACCAGACTCTCGTACTTTCGGCTAACCTGTTTATCACACTCTGCAGGCTCGCAGTTTCCTCGGCCGTGTTTGTGCCGACGAAAGATCATGGCAATGAAGATGGCTGTGTGACCTCATGCTCTGTAACAGGTGAGACTATCTATCTATCTATTTAATTAATTAATTAATTAATTAATTCAGCGATACAGCCCACTCCTCCAAACCTCTGCAAATACTATTAATCCTGCCCTGACCCAACTCGAAAGCTGGCAAGGTATATTCCTCAATGCATGGACACATAGAAACATATAGAGTCATTTTCCACAACGCTATGCAAATCATGTCCTTTCCTTCGAAATTACCTTGGGTTACCCATAGCACTCCATTTTTCTGTGCTCCATGTAACTTTCCAGAACTCTCTTAAAAGGTCCTATCGGGTCAGTCTCCACCACTGTCGCCGGCACGCCAGGCTAGGCACTCAGCACTCTCTGTGTAAAAAAAACTTACTCTTGACATCTCCTCTGTAACTACTTCCAAGCACCTAAAAACTGTGCCCTCTCGTGCTTGCCAATTCAGCTCTGGGGGAAAAAAGCCTCTGACTATCCACATGATCAATGCCTCCCATCATCTCGTACGCCGCTATCTTGTCACCGCTCACCCTCCGTCGCTCTAAGGAGTATAGGCCGAGTTCACTTAGCCTATTTTCATAAGCATGCCCACAATCCAAGCAACATCCTTGTAAGTATCCTTTGCCCCATTTCTATCGCTTCCACATCCTCCCTGCAGTGAGGCAAACAGAACTGAGCAGAGTACAGCAGCTGGGGTCTGACCAGGGTCCTAAATAGCTGCAACATTACCTCTTGGCTCTTAAACTCAATCCCACGTTTGATGAAGACCAACGCACCGTATACCTTCTTCACCATTGTGTCAACCTGCGTAGCGGCTTCGAGTGCCCTATGCACAGTTGTATACAATACACAGTTGTATGTACGAGATGTTAGCATGTGTACAGATGCAGGCGTGCATAAATGACTCGGATGTATACAAATGATCTGACTAATAATCTTGCATCTGCACAAAAAAAAAACATTTACTTTGAAACATACAAAAATTGACGGAGGATCTTCTTGCCATTATTTCAAATGAACTCTACAGAGCAAGACCTTTACACAGAGAGCAGTGGGTGCATGGGATGCACTTCATACTGTGGTGGTTGAGGCACAAGGAGGAGTGACCTTGAAGAAAAGCTGAGACAGACATGTGCCTATGACGAAAATAGAAAGACATGGCCATCATGCAGGCAGGTAGGATTAGTTAGCGATTATATTACCAATTTAACTGGTTGATCACCACTGTGGGATGAGAGGACTGTTCTGATGCTGTAAACTTCCAATGAAGCGAACGAACGACTCACACTTTGGAGACTCTCTTTCTGAATTGGAAAGGACGATGGGCCGGCTGAGGAGATGATGTGGCAGATTACCTACTGACCTGGGGAATATGAAAGTAAGTGATGAGCGCCTTAGGGGCGAGCAGGGTTATGTAAGACGCTGTGCGGTGATAGGTGTAAGAGGTCAGGAAACGGAGGAGGGGGAATCTCCGGAGACTTGATAGTGGATGAATGCAAGTAAGGAGATTTCTCCCAGTGGAGAAGATGGGTAAGTGAACTGGTCAGAAGAGACGAGAGAGGAACCAGAAAAGCGGATGGAATAGGAAAAACTAGTGAACTGGGACAAATAAGCTGTTGCAGGAGATGTGGAAGTTCATACCCTCAGGTAGGAAACTACCCGAAAAGAATATGAGCTGTTCCCCTCGAAGTATCATTCCAGCAGCACCGACCGTGGTCAGGCAATTAGCCTAACGATTAGCATCGCAGTTCTTACATCACTTCCGGTCCTCGGTAAGGACACTCTGTACGTCCGGCTCGTTCAAATTGCCAGTTTTCCCCATGTGTCTCTCCGCAGTCTAAAGAGCAATCCGGTACGTAAACTGATTTCTGTGTATTGTTCCCTTTTTGATTAGGGTGAAATCGCATTCTCTGATTTTGTTGGGGCGGCGCTCTAGCTGGAAATATTATAAATAGTTCACGAATAAACTCTCAGAATGTGAATGGGAAGATTGAGTAGATTTGCAGAACTTACCGAAGAGGTGGAGTCCGTAGTGAACTGGCAACACCGGGTACAGCAGGCGAAACCGGCAGACTGGCAGGTGAAGTGTCACCTCAGCAGAAAGGCCGGTTTGGGACCGGGAACATCGGTGGTGGAGACTCTGTGCGGGCCGGCGCAGCACTGGTCCCGCTTGCAGGGTCAGGCGCCAGGAGGGAGATCAATGCGGAGTCATTTAAAGCTGCCGGAGCGGCATCCGAACCCATAATGTGGTCATGGTTATAAAACCAGGGTATGGGTTCCTGTACCGGCTGCGAGAAAAATATGTTTTTATATAAATTGAATGCAGTCCAGTCCATCACGGGTATAAGCCTCCTCATTATTGACTCCATCTACAAGGAAGGCATTAGCAGCAAAGCAACAGAACCATAGAACCACAGAACATTGCAGCACAGAAACAAGCCTGTTCGCCCTTCGTGGCTGTGCCGACCCATTTTTCTGCCTAGTCCCACTGAACTGCACCCGGACCATATCCCTTCATACACCTCTGATATATGCACCTGTCCAAGTGTTTCATAAATGTTAAAAGAAAGCCCGCATTTACCGCTTCAACCTGCAGATCATTCCACACTCCACCACTCTCTGTGTGAAGAACCCCCCCAAAACCCCTAATGTTGATTAATCCTACCACCTGCAACCTTATCCCATGCCGTCTGTTTTTTTATCTCCCCTAGCCTCAATAGAAAAAGCCTGTTTGCATTCACACTATCTGTACCCATCATAACTTTATATTTTCCTCTATCAAATCTCCGCTGATTCATATGCGCTCCAGGGAATAAAGTCTTAACCTATTCAACCTTTCTCTGTAATTCAGTTGCTCATTTCCCGACTACATCCTTATAAACCTTCTCTGCACTCTTCCAACCTTATTAATATCCTTCTTGTAAGTCGGTGACCAAAACTTCACGCAATACTCCAAATTCGGCCTCACCAATGCCTTATACAACCTCACCATAACATTCCAACTCTTATACTCAGTACTTTGACATAAAGGCCAACGTACCAGAAAATTTCATTGCTACCCTATCTACCTTTGACCCCACCTTTAGGGAATTTTGTATCTGTATTCCCAAATCCCTCTGTTCTAATGCACACCTCAGTGCCCTGCAATTTATCTTGTATGTTCTACCCTGGTTTGTCCTTCCAAACTGCAATACCTCACACTTGTCTGTATTAAGCTTCATCTGCCATTTCTCAGCCCATTTTGCAGCTGAACCAAATCCCTCTGCAAGCTTTGAAAACCTTCCTCACTGACCACCACACCTCCGATTTTTGAATCATCGGCAAATTTGCTGATTCTATTTATCACATTATCATCCAGATCATTGATGTAGATGGCAAATAACAATGGACCCAGCACTGATCACTGTGCAGCCGCTAGTCACAGGCCTCCACGCAGAGAAGCAATCCTCCACGGCCACTCTCTGACTTCTCCCATTGAGTCAACTTCTAATCCAATTGACTACCTCACCATGTATACATAGCGACTGAATCTTCCGAACTAACCTCCCATGCGGGACCTTGTCAAAGGCCTTACTGAAGCCCATGCAGACAACATCCACTGCCTTCCCTTCATCCACTTTCTTGGTAACCTCCTCGAAAAATCTAATAGATTTGTTAAACATTACCTACCACGCACGAAGCCTTGTTGTCACTCCCTAATAAGTCCCTGCCTATCTAACTAATTGTAGATGCTATCTCTTAGTACTCCTTCCAATAATTTACCTACTACCGACGTCAAACTTACCGGCCTATAATTTCCCGGATTACTTTTAGAGTTTAAAAAAAATGGAACAACATGAGCTATCCTCCAATCCTCTGGGCCTCACCCGTAGATGCCGACATTTTAAATATATCTAACGCACCTGCAATGTCACCATTAATCTCTTTCATGGTCCGGGGGAATACCCTGTCAGGTCGTAGGGATTTATGTGCTGTCATTTGCTTCAAGATAGCAAACAGCTCCTCCTCTTCAATCTGTATAGGTTCCATGAACTCAATACTTGTTTGCCTTGTTTCCATTGACTCCATGCCAGTTTCCTTAGTAATTACAGACTGAAATTAAACATTTAAGATCTCTACCATTTCTTTTCTTTACATGCGTACACGACCACTCTGAACTGCAAGTAGAACAATTTAATCAATTACTATCCATTCGCTATGACTGTCAAATCAACGTCATGTCTTCTTTTAGCCCTCCTGATTTCTTTCTTAAGTATTTTCTTGCACTTTTTATACTCCTCAAGTACCTTAATTTCTCCCCGTTACCTATGCATGTCATAAGTCTGTCTCTTCTTCTTTATTAGATTTCCAATATCCCCAGAGAACCAAGGATCCTTATTCTTATTCACTTTGCCTTTAATCCTGGCAGGAAGATACAAACTCTGCAATCTCAAAATTTCTCCTTTGAAATCCTCCCAACTACCAACGACACCCTTGCCAGAGAACAACATGTCCCCATCCACTCTTTTTAGATCCTTTCTCATTTATTTAAATTGGGCCTTTTTCCAGTTGAGAACCTCAAAACGATTACCAGATCCATCTTTATCCATGATCAAGTTGAAACTAATGGTATTATGATCACTGGAACCAAAGTGTTCCCCAGCACATACATCCATCACCTGTCCTATCTCATTTCAAATAGGAGATCTAATACTGCATCCTCTGTAGTCGGTACCTCTACATATTGATTCGGACAAAAAAAACCGTCTGGAGCTTTAAAAGTATGGGAGTCCAAATCAATATGTGGAAATTTAAAATCCCCTACAATCACAACTTAATGTTTCCTGAAGTTGTCTGCTATATCTCTGCAGATTTGCTCCTCCAATTCTCACGAACTATTGGGTGGTCTGCAATACAATCCCATTAATGTGATGATATCTTTCCTGTTTCTGAGATCTACCCATATGGCCTCGGTAGACAAACCATCTAAGCTGTCTTGCCTGAGCACTGCTGTAACGTTTTCCCTGACTAGCAATGCCACCACCCCCCAACCAACCCTTAATCCTTCTGTCGCTTTCGCGGCTAAAACATCGGAACACTGGAACATTAATCTGTCAGTCCTGCCCCTCCTGTGGCCAAGTTTCACTGATGCCTCCAATGTCATACTTCCACGTGTCAAACCATGCCCTCAGATCGTCAGCCTTCCCCACAATACTTCTCGCATTGAAATACACACACCTCAGAAGGTAATTACCAGCACACACACCCCTTCTATTTGTGACTTTACATGAAATTTTGACCTCATTTATTTTCACCCCCGCTCCACTATCTACTCTGACACTCTGATTCCCTTCCCGCTGCAAATCTAGTTTGGCCCCCTATAGTACTAACAAATCTCCCTGCAAGGATATTGGTTCCACATATTTCAGTTGTAATCCGTCTCTCTTGTAAAGGTTGCACCTGCCCCAGAAGAGGTAAAAATGATTCTGAAATCTGAAACCTTACACCCTACACCAGTTCCTCAGCCACGTGTTCATCCTCCAGGGCATCCTATTCTTACCCACACTGGCACGTGGCACAGGTAGGAATCCTGAGATTACCACCCTCGAGGCCCTACTTTTTAAATTCCTACCAAGCTCTCTTTCCTCACTCTTCAGGTCCTCCTCACTCTTAATTCCCACGTCATTAGTACCGATGTGTACCAGGACATCTAGCTGCTCAACCTCCCATTTCAGAATGCTGTGACGCGATCAATGATATCCCTGACCCTGACACCCGGGATGCAACAAACCATCCAGGAGTCGCTGTCGCGATCACAGAACATCCTGTCTCTACCACTATCTATCGTGTCTCCTATCACTACCGATCTCCTCTTATTCCCCCCTCCGTTCTGCACTGCAGAACCAAACTCAATGCCAGTGATCTGAGCTGCGCAGCTTGTTCCCGATAGGTCATCGCCCCCAACAGTATCCAAATCGGTATACTTGCTGTGAGCGGAATGGCCACAAGGTGACGTCGCTCTGCCTGCCCTTCCCCCTTGCCTCGCCTGACGGTAACCCAATTACATGTGCACTGCTCCTTTGGGGTAGCGACCTCCCTGTAGCTACTATCTGTAAAATTCTCATTCTGCCGAATGATCCGGAGGTCATCCAGTTCCTGTTCCAGTCCCGTAAAGCGGTTTGTCAGGCGTTGCAGCTGTATACACATCTTGCAGGTATCGTTGTCAGGGGCACAGGAGGTCTCCCTGACTTTCCACATCCTGAAAGAGGAGCATTCCAACAACCTGCCTAGTATTCTTTATACTCTAAACAAACAAATCATAACTTACCGGAACCTACCCTTGCCTCAGCCTGTTCACGCCGAAGCCTGTTGAGCCAAAGCCGTCCTACTCTGACTCAGTCCACTCCGACTATTGTCAGTAATCATTTCTTCGATTTTGCGAATTTGAGAGTGAGGTTGTTGTTGTGGATCTATTTAGTTAGATTTTCATCTTCCCTCAGTTTTGCCGATTCGAATCCACTTGTGATTTGGCTCACAGCAGATACAATTACTCATTCGGCTCTATTTGTGACGTCGCTGTGAGGACCCGGACAGGTAAATCCCGGATATTGTATCTGATACTTTTAAACATTCCATGGACATTTCAGCAGATTGTCGTAGACTGTGGCAATGTTCAGAGCAATGCAATTTGTAAAACCACCCTCCACACTCCCTTCAGCATCCACACCTTCCAAAAATAGATCAAATGGAATTGCAGCGGGTCCAGTGGAGGGTCACTACAAGACATCAGGAATTAAAGGGTTAACGAATGAAGATCTGGGCCAGTACTCGCTGGGGCTTAGAAGAAAGAGGGGAGTTGAGGGTTCTCATTGAAATCTATCAAATGTTAAAACGTCCAAGATAGAGTGGATGTGGAGGAGTCTGGGAACAAAGGGCACAACTGCAGAATACACTGGTTCATCCAGAACAGAGATGAGATGAAATTTGAGCAGCTAGTGAGTGGCGAAACTAAAGAATTGACTGTCTCGGACGGCTATGGAGGTCACGTCTTTGGGGATCTTCAATATGGAGTTTTATAAGGAAATTGTGATGTTGGGCGGATAGAATTGAAAGGAGTCTTGATGTAACGACCAGGCAGGCGCGATGGTCGCGAATAGTCTAATTCTGCTGTTTTGTCTCAGCTTCCTCTGCTCTCTGTTCCTCTATGTGTCCACACGATATAGTAGCAGAATTAATCAGTTTCACCCATCGAGTCTGCTCCGCCATTTCATCATGACTGGTCTAATTTTCCACTTATCTCTCAGGTTCTGCTTACTCCCCGGATCTGTTCATGCCCTGACAATCAGGAACCTATCAATATCTGCCTTGATTATATGTAGTGTCGTCGACAGCTGCCTCTGGCGATGTGATGAATTTACCAAAGGAAAAAGGGGAAGTGCGTAAAGCTTCGCACGTTCGGATCGAACGAGACACGAGGAATGAAGAAAATCCAGGAAAGAACTAAAGGAGGAGAAACACGAGGAAATTGCTGATGGTGGAAAAACACAGGAAATGCTGGAGGAACTCAGAAGGACAGGCTATATCTATGGAAATGAATAAACAGCAGAAGTTCCCGCTGGAGACACATCTACAGGAAATTACGAATTCCAGGAGGATCAATGAAAAGTAATTAGCAATCAGGACTTCTTCCCAGGTTCATGTCTGTCTCAGTATGACTTCAAGGTCATTGGTCCTAATGCCTCTACCACCACCCCAGGAAGTGACCCCCATGCACCCACTACTCTCTCTGTAGAGGTCTTGCTCTGTAGAGTTAATTTGAAATTAATGCCCGAAGATCCTCCGTCACTTTGTGTATGTCTGAAAGTAAATGTTTTTATTTGTGTCGTCTGCAAGATTATTAGTCTAATAATTTGCATGCATCCGAGTCACTGAAGTATATCACAAACCGGAAAAAAGTCACTGTCTAACATTAACAAAAGATCCGCGTCGGCGTTTCGGGGAGGTTCCGTACCAATCAGTATCTCATGAGAAATACTCCAGTGCAAGATGTTATTCCTGACGGAGCAGTGGGAAAAAGCTCTGATGTATCCAGACCAATTGAAGGTATTTATGCTGGAGCCTTACTTCTGAGAGCATCTCACATTTCGTCCCGAACTCAATAAATACACCGACATGCTTTGCTTTCCCTCAGCAATCACCATCCCACCTACCCACTGTACTCAACCCAATTAGACAGATTGGACCATTGCTCCACAAAGTGTCTAAGAATTTCTTTTATTTACCATAAGGCAGTGCGATGACAGTTGCTGCTTGAACTGGACGAACGGCGATTGGGCGACACACACAAAATGCTGGTGGAGCACAGCAGGCCAGGCAGCATCTATATGGAGAAGCACTGTCACTGGCACTGGGCGAGTGGGTTTGAGAGTGCAAATTACGGAATTATTCTCAAGGTGACTGGCGGATTGCAAAGAACCCTGGATAAAGTGGATCCTATCCACGGTAACACGACTTCCCGAACAGTTCAAAGGCTGGGGCTCTGGGAAACAAAATCTCTTGGCAGAATAAACAGATGGAACTACATCGGCCGTAACTGAGCAGGCATTCGGGCCGCACGGAATACCGGCAGGGCACAAGGGTCGTATTGCGACAGTGATGTTAAAGCTTCACATGCAAATATTGTTAGAATACGTACACAACGCTGGAAGAACTCAGCAGGTCAGGCAGCATCCGTGATAAAAGAGTAGCCAACGTTCCGGGCCGAGACCCTTCATCAGGAATGTGGGGGGAGAAGAGAGGGCCGAAGCCCAGTAATAGAGATAGGGGAGGGGGTAGGGCCTAGAGGCACCAGGTGGAAAAACAATCAAAGATAAAGGAGGAGGGGTGGGGATGAGTATGAAAGAACTGTAGAGATAAAGAAGCAGAAATTTGAAGGAGAGATAGGCAGACAGGGACCTGGGATAGGGGAAGGGTGAGGGGGATGGCATTACCGGAAATTGGAGAATTCAATGTTCATGCCACCAGGCTGAACCAACAACACGTAGAGCAAGTCAACTGGAAGGAGAACAGTGGAGGCAGATTCGGACTACATCCCCGATTGTGTATCTTGGGGAGGGCGGAAGATAATCGGGGTTGTCCACAGGTTCAATGTAACTGCACATGACACTGACGAAATGGGATATTTTGCGGCGGTATGAGAAGCGTCAGCGAGGATTAATGCGCTCCTGACAACGCCGAGTGAACTTTGTCATCAGACTGAAGGGAGATTTCACCGTCTCCTTCAGCTGCACCCTGAACCTGGCCTGGACCACGGCGTAAAGGGCCGTGTTGGTGCAGCAGCTCAGCATTTGCAGTATGTAGCCCAGATCCCGCAGGAAAGACGGTGGTGTTGGGTAAATGTAAAAATACAGGCATTCCCATAAGGAATACACCGTCAGCAGCGCCCACAGCAGAATGAAATTCCCCGACATCACCAGCAGTAAAAGAAGGGATTGCCTGCGGTTCTTCATCTCCGGGTCGGCGGGCTTCTCGCCATCGCGCGAACCACGGAGTCTCCTCCGGGCTCGGCTACCTACGAAGACGTGTCTGATTGTTAAACTGTTTAACAGGAGAATCAAGACGAAGGGTGATATTGGGGTGAGGAGGAAATGAATCAGTTGAAATGTTGTCTCCAGAGATAGGGAAAAACGAAAGGAAAGCTTACAGAGCACGGACGAAGTCATCGCCAAATATGACCCATCGAGCAAAAAGTACCAAAAAATGTTCTTTACGCAGCTCAGCACAGTCACTGTCCCCAGAACCAGAGTCGCCGTTTTCCCGGTGCAGTATTTTCGTTTCATCTTCTGAAAACAAATGGCGACAAATCGATCAAAGGTGAAACTGACCGTGAACCAGACAGAACAGTCCGTGGCAGAGTAAAATACGACGGCGTGGATATTACACACAGGAACACTTAATGACCAGAGATAAACCAGAAACGGCATGTAAGTGCTCGGAATCTTGCTCAATACCAGATCGAAGAGAATGACCAGCTGATCCGCTGCTACCATGGCAACCAGGTACCTTGTGACGCCTTGGGAGAGACCGCACTTTCCCCGCGACAGGATGGCGATTGTCACCATGTTAACTGTGCGGAGGGAAGTAAAGAACATTAACACACCTTTGGATGGAAACATTCTCAAATTGCAATTATTTTCATCGTTTGCTCTTTGGAACAGAGATGGGGAGCAACTTCGAAAGAATGAGGTTGGTGATTGTGTGGAATTCATCGGCACGGACGGCTATGCTGGCAAGTTCATTGAAACGATTTGTAGCGGGGATTGATCGGCTTTTGATGCGTCGGGGCCTCAATGGATACGGGGAGAAGGCTCCAGAATGTGGTTGGGAGGGATGATAAATCAGCTTTGATGGAATGGCGGAAAAGACTGGGTGATCAAATGGCCGAATTCAGCTCCTGAGCCTTATCCGCTAAGCAGTGATATCATCCAATAGCTGCTATGTGCTCAGAGCATTCGCGCCGGAAGGAGTTGCAAACGGAAAGTGTTCAGAGAATAATGAACTGATTAATGTAATAAGTATCACGGTGACGGAAATTCAACTCCTCTCCACTACAAACATCAGAGAATAATAGCAATAGGAGCAGGAATAGTCCATCTGTTCGGTCTGGCATGCTCCGACAGGGAAGATCATCATCGCTGATCTGTCCACGGACTCATCGCCGTATACCTGCCTTTTCCTCAGTGCCGTTAGTTCTTCTACTATGCCATCAACAATGCCAATTTGTCTTAATGATATTTAAGGAGCTAACCTCCAATGCGTCATTGTGCAGAGTAGTCCACGGATTCACCTGTTTCTGAGAAAAACAGTTCCTCCTGATCTCTGTCCCAAATTTATAACCCAGATTCTTCACGCTATTTCCTTGAACTATTGTCTTCCCTACCAGTGAAACGACTTTCCTACTTCTATTTTATCTATCCCTTTAATAATTTTAAATGTTTCTGTAAGATGTTTTCCTAAACTTCTGAATTCCAACGAGTACGAGCACAGGCGAGTCAATTACTCCTCATCGTCGAACCACCTCATCTGTGCAATCAACTGGTGAACCGCCTACAAATCCGGTTGATCCTTCCTCAAGTAGGAGACCAGAATTACACTGTACTCCAGACTCCGCATGACCAGTACCTTCTGCAGAACGCTTGCTCTTAATTTCATTTTCTCTGGCAACGCAGGCCAAAGTCCCAACGTGTCTCACCTACCATTGGAATCATCTTTCCTGTCACTATCGTATTTATCGCTTTCAGAATTTCGTGCTTCTATCTGATCTCCTCTAATACTTCTGGATTCCGACGAGTACAGTTCCGGGCGGCTCAATTTCCCGTCATAGTCGAACCACGATGTGAAATCAGCCGGTGAACCATCTACAAAGCCAGTTTATCCGTACTTAAGTTAGGAGACCAGAAATGCACGGTACTGCTGACGCATCCTCACCAGTACCTTGTGCAGTTGCAGCAGAACATCCCTGCTCGAAAATTCAATCCCTCTGGCAACAGAGGCGAACATCCCATTTGATGCCCCTGCAAACCAACCTTTTTGTGATTGAAGCAAAGTCCCTCCGCAAGCAGCATCCTGTAATTGTTTATCACTTGTTCTTCCACTTGTCCTTCCCAAGTGGATGTCCTCGCAATTTCCAACTTTTTACTCCATCCACCAGACGCTAGTGCATTCACGTAACCTATTTATATCCCTCTGCAGGCCCTCGGTTTGCTCGGCAGCCTTTGTGCGGCGATACATCATGACAGTGATGATGCCAACGTGACCTCATGCTCTATAACAGATGAGGCTATTTGTTTATTTATTTAATTCAGGGATGCGGCCCACTCCAACAAACTTCCACAAAGTCGATCAATCCTGCCGTGACCAAACTGGACTCATCACTATGGGGGCCATAAAGATCAGAAGTTCTGGTCACCTCAGTAGGGGAGGGACGCGTAAGCTTAACAGGAAGCGCAGAAGGAATTCAGCAGAGAGCTGACTGAATTGGAGAGCATTCCCTATGATCAGAGTTTGTGTGTGCTCAGACTTGCTTCTCTTGGAGTGAAAGTGTATGAAAAGTCACTTGGTGGAAGTGTTTGAGAGGAGAAGATGCATAGATAACGTTTGCCTGACCGAAAATTAACAGGGATCCCGACAGCCCGAACGCTGGGAAGGTATATTCCGCAACGCATAGAAACATTAATAAAAAACCTGAACCACAATAGAGGTCATTCTTTCCACAATGCTGAACCAAACATGTCCTTCCCTTAGAAATAAACGAGGGTTACCCATTCCACTCCATTTTTCTGAGCTCCATGTAGCTATACAGGAGTCTCTTAAAAGACCCTATCGGGTCAACCTCCACAACTGTCGCCGGCATCCCATTTCACGTTCTCAAACCTCTCTGCGTAAAAACGTACTACTGATATCTCTTCCGGACCTCCTCCAAGCACCTTCAAATCGTGCTCTCTCGTGCTAGCCATTTCCGCTCTGGGATAATAGCCTCTGACTATCCAGATGATCAATTCCTCTCATCATCTTGCACATCGCTGTCATGTCATATTTCACACCCTGTCGCTCTAAGGTGTATAGGCCCTGTTCACTCAACCTATTCTCCTACGGCATGCTCGCCAATCCAGGCAATATCTTTCTAAATATCCTTTGCACCATTTCTATGGTCTCCACCTGCTTCCTGTAGTAAGGCAACAGTACTCCTAATGCGTTCTGACCAGGGTCCTATGGAGCTGCAACATTACCTCTCGGCTCTGAAACTCAGTCACACCATTGATGAAGGCCAATGCACCGTATGCCTTCTTAACTATAGGATCAACCTCCGTAGCAGCTTCGAGAGTCCTATGCATTCGAACAGCAAAGTCCCAAAATCACAGAACTTCATGCAGAACATGACCCGTCTGCAACCACACTTGCACTTCTGTGGGCAAGCCAGTTGTAGATCCACAAAGCAGTGTCCTCCTTCATCCCATGTCTCTTTATTTTCTCAATACGCCTTGCATGGAGCACCTTATCAAATGCATTCAGCCGATATTTGCTGAAGCGATACCCATTTGAGTGACCTGCCTAGCGATTAGCGTGTCGTTTTAGGACAAGTATGAAAGAGAAGCTGGCTTATATTTTTTCAACGTTAGTCAAGAGGAAGAGACTATACACTTACCAGGAATAGCTACAATTGCGAGTACGGGGTAGTAAACCAGTTGGAAATTGCTTAGCGCTTGCTCGATTCGAAATTCCAATTGCCAGGAAAAGTACTTCGCAATTCCCGCGGCGTTCAGGGCTGCATTTCGCAGATTATGATCCATTGCTGGGATACTCCAGCTACCTGTTCCCGATCCAGCCTCCGTCCTCTCTCTCTCCAGATCCCGCTGGTCTCTGATAGCAGAGAGTAGCGGCACTGACTGAAACTGTCGTGGTAGTGGATATATATTAATAGAACAGGTAACGAGCAGCCACAGCTCCGCGGTGACGTCGACAATCCCCACGGACATTCACTTAATTAAGTTCTCCGAAATGACAGGTGCAGTTAACCCTTTATTTGCAGTCCTTCAGCGAAGCAATACATTCGCAGACTGGAAGTGTATCCAATATTCCCGGCAAATGGCTGCCACAGACGTGTGCTGTGTCTGTAAACAGACACAAAATTGAGACTCGCAGCCAGACACTGACATAGAACCAGTCTGTAAATGAGGGTACACGCAGCAAATGAAAAAAAAAATAACAATCAATAATGACGATATAAACAGATACAATATTTATTGCAAAGATAGTTCTTAAAATTTTAGTTGCATAGGTACATTATGAATACAACCGAGTTAAATAATTTCGCAATCAAAATTATCAGATAAAGGGTTTTGACCAGCGGCCAGTTGCGACGTCGGGTGATTCAGGAAGAGAGGACTTTAATCAGCCCGGGTATAAAAAGCGACAGCGCTTCCTTACATTGAAAAGCAGCTTTGACCAGAGTCCATGTGGCATTTACGTTTGATCAGTAAGAGGAAGGCAGGGTCAAATGCAGAAGCCATCGTCTGAATGGACAGTCAAGCAGGTGATCTTCAGGCTTCTGTTCGCCGAGGCGTCAGCTCAGGGAGGCTTCAGTCAATGTAGGCAAAAGAAAGGAAAAACACTTGGCTTTCTTTTTCATTCTATTCTTCATATCTGATCAGTTGGGATAACAGAGATGCCAGGCAGGATAGCTGAATGCTCCTCTTGCGGGATCTGGGAAAGCCTGGAGATCTCTAGCGGCCCTAATGATTACAACTGCGAGTCTGCCTTCATCTGCAATTTCTAACAATCCGCACCAGTACTTTTCAACCTTTTCTTCATTCAAGTAACTAATGCATGCCGTCAAATACCTAAACCTGAGCATTTGTATCAAATAGCGCCTGGACGGGTCACTCTTTGAACTAAATCGTCTTGCAGCACACACAAAGACACTCCGAAAGCTTTTCACAGAAGCGCTCTTTGCAGAAGGCTGCCCTCTCCTGGTGCACAAAGAGGACCACCTACATACAATGGTCAACATATGCTCCGCGCATCTAAATTGTTCGGCTTGACAATGAGCCACGGTAACATAGAGGTCGTCCTGCAGCCTGCATCTAATAGAGACACCCCTCCACCCACAGCCATGCATCACCATCGATGACACTCATCTACTGAACGTTGACAACTTCAAATACCTGGGGAGTGCCATCTCCGGCCACGGTGCCCTTGATAAAGAAATCACGTCAAGGTTCCAGAAAGCAAGCCTGGCACTCGGAAGGCTCCAGATCAAAGTTCTGCAGCGCAAAGACATTAGCCTGTCCACTAAACTGAAGATTTACAGTGCTGTCGTGCTCTCATCACTTCCATATGGCTGTGAAACCAGGACACTGCATCGAAGACATGTCAAACAGCTGGAAAAATCCTACCATCACGATCTGCGATCAATCATACAAATCCGCTGGCAAGACCGTATCTCCAACATGACATTACTGGACCGAGCCAATTCTACAAGCATTGAAGCCAAGGGTTTGAAGGCTCAGCTCAGATGGACCGGCCATGTGATCCGCATGGATGAGTCCAGAATGCTGCGCCAGTTGTTTTACGGAGAACTGGAGCAGGGCAACCGTGCCCAAGGTCGCCCAAGGAAGAGGTACAGGGACAACCTCAAGTCAAAACTTAAGTGGTCCCAACTCTCGCCCCGCAATCTCGAACGCACTGCTGCTGTTCGGTCCAAATGGCGCAATCTATGCTCCAAGGCAGCAAACAACTTCCAATTGGCTGGCGCACGCAGCGCCTCAAGGCGAGCCAAGAGAGACACAGGAAAGTGTCCGCTCCTGCCCCAACAGGTGGTGTTCCTGGCGCCATCTGCAACCGTATCTGCTCTTCGGACTTCGGCCTCAGACGTTAACTGCGCAACACATTCGTCTTCCTCTGACTTCGAGAGACTACTACTACTATTACTACTAATACTCTACATTTTCATCCAAGGCAAACGCCAGATAATCTCCAACACATGGCAAAGACAGAATGGTTGCCCTCTTCCGCTACCCCCTGTCCGCAATCTTTGGACCAAATTTGACTCGTTGCTGTGCCCTGAAGCTTCTTGTTCTGTATCAGCCTACCCGGAAAACAGTCCTTTTTCAAAAGTCTGTCTTATAGTCCATTCCCAACGGTCGGACCTCAGGTGGCGCTATGCTTCACGGTCCCAGCGACTCCACTCACGGGGCAATTTTCAATGACCAATTAACCTGACTCAATGTTTGGACTGTGGGAGGAAATAGGAGCACCCCGGGGAAACCCAGGTGGTCACCCTTTACGGGCATCGGCGGGAACTGAACACAACGTTGAATAGTCAAACGGAGAAGGAAAAGGGCCAAATTACGAAGGGCCTAGTAAAGATGCGCATCAGCGTTTCAGAGAGCTCCAATCAGCATCTCAGGGGAAATACATCAGTAAAAGATGCTATGCCTGAAGGGTCAGCGGGAAATTTCACACATGTATTTGTACCAATTGAAAGTGATTGTGCTGGAGCCATACGTCTGACAGCATCTCGCATTCCGTGCCAAATCTCAGATTGAGTCGTCAAGTTGCTTTTATTGTCATTTCAACCATAACTGCTGAGACAGTGCACAGTAAAAACGAAACAACGATCCTCCAGGACCATGGTACTATATGAAATGACACAAAAGTACAATAGACTACCTGAAACAACAGAAAACTACACTGGACTACGTGAAACAACACAAGATTACATTAGACTTCTGTCCTGTACGCGACTACATAAAGTTCACAAAACAGTGCAAGACAGTATAATAATTAATAAAAAAGACAATAGGCACAGTAAAGGACAAATTACAATATAATAATAAATGCTGTAATTATAAGTTTTAATGTAAACATTGTAAACAATCTTTTAGCAAGAATTCAAAAAGAAATGGCTAACAATTGCAAAGGGAGTGAGGTCCTGTTCAGTTGAGTGCAGACGTGTGTGTGTGTGTGTGTGTGTGTGTGTGTGTAACTCCGGTGCCCTTTCCTCAGTAATCGCCTGCCCCACATACCCTATGACCCAATGTATTCAATCCAATTGAGCAGATTGAACGTCCACTGCACAAAGTGTCCATGAATTTATTTTATTTCCCAGAAGGCACTGCGATTGCAGTTTCTGCTTGAGACGTACGGTCGACGACTGGACGAGTAGTTTTACGAGCGCGAGTTACTGACATTCTCGAGCTGATAGACAGATTCCAATGAACTCCGGATCAAGTGGAGATTTGCAGACTGTCCACGGTAACCAGTCATCCCGAATTGTTGGAACGCAGCAGGCCAGGCAGCATCTATAGGGAGGAGCGCTTTCACAGCCGTCAGCAGCGCCCACAGCAGGATGAAGGTCCTTCGTCAGGGTCTCGGCCAGAAACGTCGACAGCGCTTCACCCTTTAGATGCTGCGTGGCCTGCTGCGTTTCACCAGCATTTTGTGTGTGTGTGTGTTGCTTGAATTTCCAGCATCTGCAGATTTCCTCGTGTTTGCCTTCCCGAACTGTTCAATGGCTGGGGCTCTTGGAACCAAAATCACTCGCCAGAGGAAAGACACGGAGTCACTCCGGGCGGATCAGCGGGACAAAATGGTCGCACTGCGATAGTGATGTCAAAGCCACACGTGCAAACAACTGTAGAAACTCCCAATTGCTGGAACTGAAATAGACATTACAGGGAAGTCGTGAAGAAAGTAAGCTGGAAGGAGCACGGTGGAGGCAGATTGGGATCATATCCCCGATCGAGTTTGCGCATGGAGGGGTGGAGGGCAGGAGCTAGTCGAGGCCGTTCACACCCCAGTGGAACTTCACATGCCACTGACGAAATGGGATGTTTTTCGGGGCATGGGAGATGCGTCAACGAGGATTAATGCCGTCCCGACAACACCGAGTGAACTTTGCCATGAGAGTTAAGGGCGATTTGAGCGTCTTCTTCAGCTGAACCCTAAACCTGACCTGGACCACGGCGTAAAGGGCCGTGTTGGTGCAGCAGCTCAGCAGTTGCAGCATGTAGCCCAGCTCCCGCAGAGATCCCGGGGGAAACACGGAAACGTAAATCTGGATGCTCTCGCAGACGGAATGCACCATCAGCAGCGCCCACAGCAGGATGAAATTCCCCGACATCACCAGCAGTAACAGGAGGGATTGCTTGCGGTACTTCATCTCCGGGTCGGCGGGCGACTCGCCATCGCGCGAACGACGGAGTCTCCTCCGGGCTCGACTGGCCACTAAGACGTGCCTGATGGTTAAACAGTTGAGCAGCAGAATCAGGACAAAGGGGATTATTGGGGTGACGAGGAAATGAAACACTTGAAATGCTGCCAGCTGAAGTCGGGTAGATAAACTGTGTCTGCTGTAACAGAGCACGGACGCACTTGCTAACGAATATGACCCTTGCAGCAAAAAGTACCAGAAAATATTCATTACGCAGCTCAGCACAGTCACTGTCCCCAGAACCAGAGCCGCCGCTCTCCCGGTGCAGTATTTTAGTTTCAGCTTCTGAAAATGAATGGCTACAAACCGATCAAAAGTGAAAGTGACCGTGACCCAGACAGAGCAGTCTGTGACGGTGTAGAACACGACGGCGTGGATATTACACAGAGGGACACGAGCCGACCAGGCGAAAATCTCAATTGGCATGTAAGTCACAGGAATCTTGCTCAATACCAGATCGAAGAGAACGACCAGCTGATCTGCTGCTACCATGGTAACCAGGTACCTTGTGACGCCTTTGGAGAGACCGCACTTGCCCCGCGACAGGATGACTAATGTCCCCACGTTCACTGTGTGGAGGGAAATAAAGACCATTAACACACATTTTGATGGAAACATTGTCTGTAAACTATTGTTTTAATCGGCAACACTTACGAGAGCAGAGTTGAATATGGAATTAATGAATCTGCTAAGGACATTATCGGGAGCCATTACTAAATCCGCAGTGATTATAATGTACCTGCTGAAGTTCAGGATATTGAGGGGATTCTCATTGAAACCTATCGAATATTAAACGTTCGCGATATTATGGAAGTGGAGAAGTATCTTCTGTAGTTGGGGAGTCTGCACCTGAAGACGAGTTTTCAAAATAGCAAAACAATCGGTTTGGATCAGAGATGGGGAGCAATTTCTTTCCACAAAGGTTGGTAAATGCGTGGAATTTATCGCCACCGGCGGCTATGGGTGCTAGTTCATTGGAACCGTTTGCCACGGAGAGTAATAGGCTCTTGATTCGTCGGGATGTCAATGGATACGGGGAGTGGTCGCCAGAATGGCTGAATTCAGCTGCCGTGCCCTGTGGGCTAAGCAGGGATATCAATGGCTGGTCGGAATGTATTCTGATCTTTGGCGTTCGAAGAAGGAGTTGAGACCGGGAAGTGTTAGAGAATAATAATCTGATTAATATGCCTGAATATACCTGAGTATAGGGCTACAGTGGGAAACTTTGTCACATGGTGCGAGCAGAATCATCTGCAGCCTAATGTGAAAAAGACTAAGGAGCTGCTGGTGGACCGGAGGAGTGCTAAGGCATCGGTGACCCCTCTTTCCATCCAAGAGGTCAGTGTGGACATGGTGGAGGATTACAGATACCTGGGGATACGTATGGACTATAAACTTGACTGGTCAAAGAACACTGAGGCTGTCTACAAGAAGGGTCAAAGCCGTTCTCTATTTCCTGAGAAGACTGAGGTCATTTAACATCTGCAGCACGATGCTGAGGATGTTCTACGAGTCAGTGCTGGACAGTGCTATCATGTTTGCGGTTGTATGCTGGGGCAGCAGGCTGAGGGTACCAGACACCAACAGAATCAACAAACTCATTCGTAAGGCCAGTGATATTGTGGGGGTGGAACTGGACTCTCTGACGGTGGCGTCTGAAAAGAGGATGCTGTCCAAGTTGCATGCCATCGTGGACAATGACTCCCAGCAACTCCGTCATGTACTGGTGCGGCACAGGAGTACATTCAGCCAGAGACTCATTCCACCGAGATGTAACACTGAGCGTCATAGCAAGTCATTCCTAACTGTGGCCATCAAACTTTACAACTCCTCCCTCGGAGTGTCGGACAACCTGAGGCAATTGTCTGGTCCTGGACTTATTTCCACGGCACGATGAACCTGTTATTATTTAATTATTTATGGTTTTATATTTCTATATTTCTTCACTACTCTTGGTTGGTGCGGCTGTAACGAAACCCAATTTCCCTCTGGATCAGTAAAGTATGTCTGTCTCTCTGTCTGTCTGAATCACGGCGACAGATATACAAATCCCCTCAACTGTAAACACGAGAGAAAATGTGAACATAAGAACATCAGCAATCGGAGCAGGAATAGTGCATCTGTTCAGACTGACATCATCTGGCAATGAGAGGGATCATGGCTGATCTGGAAACATAGAAAACCTACAGCACAATAGTGGCCCTTCGGCCCACAAAGTTGTGCCGAACATGTCTCCACATTAGGAATGACTAGGCTTAGCCACAGCTCTCTATTTCTCTAACCTCCAAGTACCTATCCAAAAGACTCTTAGAGGATCCTCTCGTACCCGCCTCCACCACCGTTGCCGGCAGCCCATTCAACACACTCACAACAGTCTGCATAAAAAATGTCTATGACATCTCCTCTGTGCCTGCTTCCCAGCACCTTAAACCTTTGCCCTCTTACGGCAACCACTTCAGTATTTGGAAAAACCCTCTGACTATCCACACGATCCATAAGTATCATCATCTGATACACCTCTATCATGTCACCTCTCATCCTTCGTTGCTTCAAGGAGAGAAGGCCGAGTTCATTAAATGTGTTTTCGTAAGGCATGTTCCCCAATCCAAGCAACATTCTTCTAAATCTCCTATGCACCCTTTCTATGCTACTTTCTTTCTGTACCGAGGCGACCAGAAATAAGCACAGTTCTCCAAGTAGGGTCAGACCAGGGTCCTATAAAGCTGCAACATTACCTCTCGGCTCATAAATTCAATACAATTATTAATGACGGCCAAAACACCGCATGCCTTCTTAACCACAAAGTCAAATTGTGCAGATGCTTTGAGCGTCCTATGGATTCGGACCCCAAGATCCCTCTGATCCTCCACACTGCCAAGAGTCTGACCGTTAATACTTTATTCTGCCATCATATTTGATCGACCAAAATGAGCAACTTTTGACTGATCTGGGTTCAACTCCATCTGCCACTTCCCTGCCCAGTTTTGCCTCATATCAATATCTCGCTGTAACCTCTGACAGCCCTTCAAACACTGCACAACAACTCCAAACTTTGCGTCACCAGCAGAACTGCTCACAGCCCCTCCAATTCCTCATGTAGGTCATTTATAAAAATCACGAAGAATAAGATTATCAGAACCGGCACTGAGGCACACTACTGGTCATCGACGTCCATGCGGAATATCACACGTCTGTAACCGGTCTTTGCCTTTAGTGGGAAGCTAGTTCTGGAGCTACATAGCAATGTCCCCTTGGAACGCATGTCTTAATTGCTCAATAAGCCTTGCATGGGTTACCTTATCAAATGCCTTTCTGAAATCCATATGCTCTACATCTCCTGCACTTCCTTCATCATTGTGTTTCGTCACATCCTCAAAAAAATCAATCTGGCCCGTAAGGCACGACTTGAACAGAAGCAGAGAAAGATTTTCAAAATTTTGAAACTGTAGCTCTGATTTCAGAGTGGCCGAAAGAGAAATGGCCAGTGCAGTTACAGAGTGTAAAAAAAAGGCAGGACACAACGTGTTTATACAACTTTAACTGCTGAGCAAGCACTGGATTATGATATGGTGAAGCAGCGTATACTGAAAGCGTATGAACTGGTTCCAAAAGTTTATAGAGAAAGATTCAAAATTTGAAAAAGTCGGTGGAAAAATAAAATTTACGTGGAAGTTTCCTGCGATAAAGCTGTCTGTTTTGACAAATGGCATTCCTCTAAAAATGCAAATGGGGACTATAATAAACGAAAAGAGTTGATATTAATTGAGGAATTTAAAAGGAGCATCCCTGTTGAAGTCAGAACATGCTTAAATGAGAGGTACACTGCTACATTGCAGTAGTCTGCTAAATTAGTAGATGAGGATGCTTTAATCCAAAAGATTAAATTTCCTCAGGGTAGAACTATAAAAGTAAAATTGGCACAGAGATTCAAGTGTTACATACCCCGCGGGTATCTTGTGACTGCCTTACGACCATTACGTTATTGAGCATGTGGTGAGCTGATGCAATTGTCTTGTTATGGTGGGGTGCTGATATTTCCTGCCAGTGTGCGATCACATGACGTAATTCTCCGGGCAGTGAGAGGTCATGTGATAACCTGTTGCAACAGGTTTTAAACGGGTAAGCCTTGCTCTTGTGAAGGTTAGTTCGTTGTTTATTTCGTCAGTTTAACCGTAATGCTGCGT
Organism: Hemitrygon akajei; assembly: GCF_048418815.1. Lineage (NCBI taxonomy): Eukaryota > Metazoa > Chordata > Chondrichthyes > Myliobatiformes > Dasyatidae > Hemitrygon > Hemitrygon akajei. The sequence continues at coordinate 7,056,118 of NW_027331937.1, read as the reverse complement.
TTTAGTCTCAGGACGCAGTTTCGTTTTCATGAGGAGTTTCATTTTATTTTATTTTAAAGTCTATTTATCAGAGAGTGAAGATTTGCCGAAGTAAGGGAACCCGATGTCTCGAGTAAAATTGGTGTCGTCGGCTGTAATGCAGGATCGATCTTACTGAATCTTCTTTCAAGGAATCAGTAACCTGCATCCGAGGTAATCCCTGCTATAAGTGCAGAATGGATTCGGACAGTGTTATTCGCCAAGGAAAAGGTCAGTTCCTTTAAGCCTTTTTTATTTCCTCCGTCGTAAATCCTTCGGGCAACACATATTTCGGCTAGGAACAGCAGTAACTTCAGGTCGTCGAGGAATTCGTTACTTCAAGAAAGTCTCTCCTAATTGGCTTTCTAAATGACTTGGAATTTTGCATTTATCTTTTAAAAACTGTGTTCGCATTTATCGCTTTAACAACTGTTCGATTTGCCGTGCAGTTAACTTCAGGTTAAGTTGGTCGTTTGTTTACTTTTCGTTTTTTTCCTCTCTTGAAAAAGGTTTAATAAATGGTTCTTTGTTTAGGAAACCTGCCTCTGTTCTATATTACACAAAACATGCTGGTGGTACGCAGCAGGGCAGGTAGCATATTCTGTGTATTGGTTGAATTTCCAGCATCTGCAGATTTCCTGGTTTATTCTGTATTCATTGTTGCCACATCGTAACAATTGGGGGCTCGTCCGTGATATGTTCAAATTGTCCCTGAGTGTTTGGTTACTGAACAGTCTGTTTTGGTAAACTGAAATGCCGGATTGGCTTTTGCAGGCCTCCCGAAAGTTGCTGGAATCCAGACCGCAGATTTCAACGTGAAATATATCTGCATAAGAATCGATATTTCGACAGTCATGGGATTGTTCTACATGTAGCTCGAGGGGGTTGTATTCTACTTACAGTTATTCCTTAAACCGACTTCGGAACTGCTTTACTGGATTGGGTGTTCTGCACTGAATCGGAAGTGATTAGGGAACCTTTACCATATGCTCCCTCATCCGTTCCGACCTTTAGGATGTAGTGGTCACAATATAGTTGAGTTCAATTTCAAATATGCTTGGGATTATTAAACTCTGACGCAGCAGTAGTTCAGGGGAGTAAAGGAAGTTATAGTAGTATGTGCTAGGTCTTGGCCAAAGGTCTTGAAGGACACACTGTCAGAATTGTCTGCAGGGCAGATATGCGGCAGGGTTCTGGTAAAACAGGGGAACGTACATAATACATGCTTCCGAAAAGAATTTATTTATTTATTTATCCATTTATTTATGTATTTACTTACTTACTTATTCGCTCACTCATTTATTTATTTATCCATCTATCTGTTTGTTTGTTTACTTATTTAAATATTTATTTTTTCTATGAGCAGATAAATACTCCAATGACAAATTAGCACAATTGAGGCAAAACGCAAAAGCAAAAGAGAAGGCACATGAAAAAAAAAAACTGATGGGAAATTTGAAAAAAATGTACAAAGAGCAACTAACAGAATCATTAGAATGGAAAGGCTAAAATATGGAATCAATTAGTGAGGAATATCAAAGTGGGTCGCGAAATCGTTTTCAAGTACAGGAAAATCAAATATAAACGAGGTGTAGATAGGACCGCTAGAAAATGAGGCCGGACAAATAAAAACGCGGGGCATGAAGATGACAGTTAAACGAAATGAGTATTTTGCAACAGTTGTCACTGTGGAAGATACTGGCAGTTTGTCTGATGTTGTAGTGTGTAAAGGAACAGAGGAGGGTGCGGTTATTCTCACCAGAGAGAAGGTGTTCAAAAGGCTGAAAGGCCAAAGACTACATAAGTCAGCCGGGCCAGAAGAACTCCATATTAGGTTTCTTAAAGACTGAGCGGTAGAGATTGTGGCGGCATTAGCAATGATCTTTTTAAAATCATTGGATTTTTGCATGATGCCAGAGGACAGAAAAAAATCTCTCCACTCTTTAGGAAAGGAGGAAGATAGCAGAAAGGGAGTTATGTACCTGGCAGCCTGAACTTCGCGTTTCGGAAGATGTTGGATTCAATTGTTCAGAATAAGCTAACAGAGGACAAGCGAGGAGAGAGCAGGTTCATCTGCTGTCTCTCTCAATGTCTTACGCAGATATCATCAAGCCCAAGGCACTTAGCTATCTCAGAAAAATGTTAAAGTCTTGCGTGACGAAACTGCTGGATTTCCTTGAGGAGAATACACGTAGAATAGATAAAGGGGGTACAGTAGATGTTGTGTATTTCGAAGTTCAAATCATGTTTGACAAGGTGCCACACATGAGGTTGCGTACCATATTAAATGTCCATGGTATTACAAGAAATACCATGATCATTGATTGAACGGTAGGAGCAATCGAGTGGAAGTAAAAAGATCCGTTTCTAGTTGGCTGCTTGTGAGGAGTAGTGTATGGACAACCTTTTTGCACTATGCCAATGATATAGATGCTCCAAATTTGCAGATACTCCAAATACTGGTGCAGGGGCAGGTACTCACCCTGTACACATCAGACTTCCAATATAACTCGGAGTCCTGCCATGTGCAGAAGTTCGCTGATGACGCGGCCATAGTGGGGTGTATCAGGAATGGACAGGAGGAGGAGTATAGGAAACTGATACAGGACTTTGTGATATGGTGCAACTCAAACTACCTGCGTCTCAATATCACCAAGACCAAGGAGATGGTGGTGGACTTTAGAAGATCTAGGCCTCATATGGAGCCAGTGATCATTAATGGAGAATGTGTGGAGCAGGTTAAGACCTACAAGTATCTGGGAGTACAGTTAGACGAGAAGCTAGACTGGACTGCCAACACAGATGCCTTGTGCAGGAAGGCACAGAGGCGACTGTACTTCCTAAGAAGGTTGGCGTCATTCAATGTCTGTAGTGAGATGCTGAAGATGTTCTATAGGTCAGTTGTGGAGAGCGCCCTCTTCTTTGTGGTGGCGTGTTGGGGAGGAAGCATTAAGAAGAGGGACGTCTCTCGTCTTAATAAGCTGGTAAGGAAGGTGGGCTCTGTCGTGGGCAAAGTACTGGAGAGTTGAACATCAGTAGCTGAGCGAAGGGCGCTGAGTAGGCTACGGTCAATTATGGATAACTCTGAACATCCTCTACATAGCACAATCCAGAGAGAGAAGCAGTTTCAGCGACAGGTTACTATCGATGCAATGCTCCTCAGACAGGATGAAGAGGTCAATACTCCCCAATGCCATTAGGCTTTACAATTCTACCGCCAGGACTTAAGAACTTTTTAAAAGCTATTATTAATGCTTTTGAGTTAGTGATTTAGATGCATATCATATTTTTTTTTACTGAGTTAAGTATTGTATGTAATTAGTTCTGCTACAACAAGTGTATGGGACATTGGAAAAAAGTTGGAATTTCCCCATGGGGATGAATAAAGTATCTATCTATCTATCTATCTATCTATCTATCTATCTATCTATCTATCTATCTATCTATCTATCTATCTATCTATCTATCTATCTATCTATCTATCTATCTATCTATCTACTGTTGAGCAAAGACGTATTTTGCAGAGGACCTCAGGCAGATTAGGAGAATTGGCAAGAAAGTGGTAACTGAGAGTACAACGGTAAATGCATGTGCATACGCTTCGGTAGTGGAAAGAACTATGCTGATTATTTGCTAGTCTTGGAGAACATTCACCAATTTGTGGTGCAAAGGGAATTCGGAGTACTTGTGAGAACACCGAAATTGTAAACATGCAGGTAGAGTCGGAGTTAAGGAAGAAAATTGTAATGGTGACATTCATTTCAAGAGGTCGAGGACACAAGAACAGTGATGCGATGCTGAAGTTTTACAAGTCGGTGCTGAAGCTCCAGCGTGAGAATTGTGAACAGTTTTCGGATCCTCATCGAACAAATACGTGCTGGCATTGGAGAAGGTCCAGAGGAATCACAAACACGATTCCAGGGATGAAAGGGTTACATATTAGTACTGTTTGAGGGTTATGGGTCAGTGTTCGCTGGAGCTTCAGAAAATGAGGTGCGATCTCATTTCATCCTTTCGTGTGTTGAAAAGCCTAGGCAGAGTGGATGTGGAAAGGATCTTTCCCCAGGTTTCTGTGTCTGAGACAAGAGAGCTGATTCTCAGAATAGAAAGGCGTCCATTTAAAACAAAGAAGCGGAGAACTTTCTCTCGCCAGAGGGTGGTGAATTTGTGGAATTGTTTACCCCATACTGCTGTGGAGGCCATGTCCCTGGGGTTATTTAAGGCTGAGATTTATTGGTAAACACACAGTACACTGCAGATGCTGTGGTTATAGCAACACGTACAACAAGCTGCAGAAACTCAGCAGGTCGGACAGCATCCGTGGAATCGAGCAGTCAACGTTTCGGGCCGAGACCCTTCGTCAGGACTGAAGAGGGAAGGGGCAAGGGCCCTAAAGAGAAGGTGGGGGGAGGGGTGGGAAGGAGAAGGTTGGTTGGTGCCAGGTGAAAGACCAATCAGAGGAAAGATCTAAGAGTTTGTAGGGGATGCAGGGTGGCGGTAGGCAGGAAAGGTGAAGAAGGAATGTAAGGGGAAAGCAATGTGTGGTAGCAGAAGTCAGAATCATAAGAAAGGTGATAGGCAGCTGGAAGAGGAGGCAGAATGAATCTGGGATGGGTGAAGGATGAGGGAGAAAATTACCGGAAGTTGGAGAATTCGATGTTCATGCCAAGGGGCTGGAGACTACCCAGACGGTATATGAGGTGTTGCTCCTCTAATCTGAATTTGATCTCATCATGGCGTTAGAGGAGGCCATGTATGGACATATCCGAAGGAGAGTGTGAAGCAGAGTAGAAATGGATGGCAACCAGGAGATCCTGTCTGTTATTGCGGACGGAGTGGATGTGCTCGACGAAGCGATCCCCCAAACTGCCTTGGGTCTTGCCGATTAGAGGAGGCCTCACCGGGAGCACAGGATGCCATAGATGACCCCAACAGACTCACAAGCAAAGTGATGCCTCTCCTGGAATGACTGTTTGGGGCCCTGAATGGTGTAAGAGAGGAGGTATACCATTTACGCTTTCAGCGATAAGTACCAGGTGGGAGATCTCTGGGAGGGACCTGTGGACCAGAGAGTTGCGGAGGGAACGATCCCTGCGAAAAGCTGAGAGGGGTAGAGATGGAAAGATGTGCTTAGTGGTGGGGACCTGTTGACGGTGGCGGAAGTTGCGGAGGATAATATGCTGGATCCGGAGGCTGGTGGGGTGGTAGGTGAGGACAAGGGGAACACGGTCCCTGTTGTAGTGACGGGAGGATGGGGTAAGGGCCGAAGTTAGAGAAATGGAGGAGATGCGGGTGAGGGCATCATTGATGACGGCAGAAGGGAAACCACGATCCTTAAAGAAAGTGGACATTTGAGATGTCTGGATCCGAAAGCCTCATCCCTGGAGCAGATGCGTTGGAGACGGAGGAATTGCGAATAGGGAATAGCATTTCTCCTTTTGGCAGGTTGGGAAGAGGTGTAGTCGAGATAGTTATGAGAGTCAGTGAGTTTATATAAGATGTCAGTAGACAGTCTGTCTCCAGAGGTGGAGACCGAGATATCGAGAAAGGGGAGAGAAGTGTCCGAGATGGACCAAGTGAATTTGAGGTCTGGGTGAAAGTTAGAGGCAAAGTCGATGAAATTGACGAGCTCAGCATGGCTGCAGGAAGCAGCAACAATGCAGTCGTCAATGTAGCGAAGGAAAACTTTGGGAGAAGTGTCAGTATAGATTTGGAATATAGACGGTTCCACATAACCCACGAAGAGGCAGGCATAGCTGGGGCCCATGCGATTGCCCATAGCTGCACAATTGGTCTGAAGAAAGTGGGAAGAGGCAAAATGGTAGTTATTAAGTGTGAGTACCAGTTCCGCCAACCGGAGGAGTGTGGTGGTGCTGTAGAACTGGTGAGGTCTATTGCCCAGAAAGTAGCGGATGGCTTCTTGATGGGGAATGGAAGTGTATAAACATTGGACATCCATAGTGAAAATGAAGCAGTCGAGACCGGGGAACTGGAAGTTATTGAATAAGTGGAGCGCATGGGATGTATCCTGGATGCAGGTGTGGAGGAACTGAAATATGGCTGACAAAATGGAGTCGAGGAAGACAGATACAAGTTGTTGATTGGAGTCAGCATTAAACCTTACGGGGAGAACGCCGGGGATGGGCGGTGAGGAAGGAAAATAAAGGATCAGCCATGGTTGAGCAGACACAATGGGCCAAATGGCCTAATTCTGGTCCTATAAGGTATGGTCCTATGTCCCAGTGGTCTTAAAACGGTGAGAGGTACGGACTTTTTTAATACGATTTTGCTTAGGCTCAGTACCACGTTGATTAGTTACAAGTGCCGTTGAGGTGCAGGGATCTGATTGAAAATAAGTAGAGAGAAAACGTGCATTGCTGCTGCGAAGTCTGAATGAATCGTTTCGGCCCACAAAGTCGAGCCCTTATTCATGTCAAGAGATGCTGTCTGATCTGAAGTTTTGCCAGCATTTTGTTTGTGATTCTGTTCTAAGTTCAAAATTCAAAGCACAATGATGATCAAGTACTCCAATTCCCTGTCTCATACATTTACTGACATTTTTTTAGGTATTTCATTTAGCAGATCGGTCAAGCATTCTGTTCTGCTGGCAACCTGTTTGGGTTACAGTTGAAGATAATGAACGCGTGTGATCGAATTGGTACAGGAAATTTCGGGACAGCTTTTCTTAGCGGGGGACACCAAGGTCGTTTTCTTTCGGTTCGGCGGGAGATGAGGAAGGAAGACGCCGGGAGAACAGATCATAGGATCTATTCGAGTGGGAGACCAGATTGTTCGAGATGGATTGCGAGCGACGTTCGTGGGGTGGTGTGTGCTTTCACATTGTCCAAGGGACGAGCACGCGAGTGATAAGGAAGTTCAAGATTAGCTCCAACTATTGCATATTTGACTGTTTAATTAAAATGGGCTTTCTTCATTTTGTTCCTCATTACTAACCCCTTAGTTAAGTTAAGATTCATAAATATAATCCTTTTAACCGTTTGCTGTCTGTTATTTCATGGAACTAATTTGTAACATGTTTGCAAATTACACAGCAAAAAACTAAACGGGCGGGTAAACCGGGTCGTAGTCCCAGTTTAATAGGTCGTGTAACTAACCCTGACTTTCAATTTGCACTATGCAAATGTATAGGCATAAGAAAACTCCCAACAACTCGTATATAGTTTACCTCACCAGTGTCAGCCTCATCACTAAATTTTAGTACACTGTCTAATATAAGTTATTCAGAAGCTACAGTATCACTAAGGATTTTTTTTCTGGCAACTGAGTGGATCCCTCTTTAAAAGATACAAATGCTTCGGTTATAAAATGACGATATCCCCTCTTAATTTTGTCAGGCTTTGACAAAGCTTCGTTTAAGTTTCTTGAACTAGTGGATTTACAGGTCTTTCAATATTTGCACACAAGCATCTGGGCCTGCATCAGATACCAATGAACAGAACAGTGAGACAAAACAAATCGGATACTTCACTTTTGATATTCAGGTTGATAATTAAACAATCTCTTAAACGATTAAAGAAGATATCCCGGACGAGCACCCTATTTTTAATCTGTGGCCGGCGAAAATGAATAGAAAATTGAATCAGCTGTTATCAACAAACATAAACATTAATTGAACTCTGCTCAAAATATTGGAAAGTACACAAACGATTAACTTGAATGGTAATTAACTGCTATATGGCAATTTAACAAACAACCAGACTCTGGATTATTTCTTTAAGTCTTAAATTCAAACACGTGGTAAATTCGAAAGTCCAAGTCCAAGTGATTTATAGAGTCAGTAAGTAGAGATTTTACTGCAACAATTTCTCCGAAGAAACTGCGAGTCTATTAAACAGTCGGCAGATGCCTTGTCCAAAGGATTCACGGCGAAGTAAATAAAACGGTGTAAATGAACTGACCTTTTTGCTGCTGGAAAGTGACCACTGCACAAATCTTCCTGATCTTGCAGGGGCTATGTCAGCTGCAGATCGCTATTTCTGAACGAAAAATCCTTAAGGTCGATCCTTCATAAAACCGCCGAAAGACACCAACTTAAATCAAAGATGCAACAATCTACAACCGGCAGCAATTGGCGAAACTGCTGGCACAACGGTTTTTCCTTAAAATAGAAAGTAATACTCCACATTAATAACGAAACTGTGTCCGGAGACGAATACGCGGCAAAAATAACTAACGATCTACCCCGAACTAACTGCGTTACAGCAGGGCTTTCTACTAATTTACCTGATGGATAACAACATCATGTGACCACACACTTGCGGGAAAATTACATCATGTGACCTCACACTGACGGGAAAATCACATCAACAACCATCACAAGACAATCACATCATGTTCACAGAATTCTCAATAACATAATGGTCATAACACAGTCAAAAATACCCACGGTGTATGTAGCACCTCCCTGCAAAAAAAGGAAATCTTTGCTCTTTTATGAACAACATTTTAGCTACTGTTTAAAAATAAAATACAAATTTATATTATCTATAACATAGAATTTTCATACGACAACTTGCAAACTAATATATAGTAGGAATGTTACAAATGTAAAAATACTACTCAGTAAAAAAAATTACATTGTACATTCAATATTTGGATAGACAGTCAGCCATCATTTTATCTTTTCCTTTGATATGAGTTATCAAAATACTATACTCCTGTAACATCAAACTATGTAGCTGAAATGGAGTTTGTTCTATCTCGTTAATCATATTCCTTAACCAAGCCCGGACCTACAACATAACTAAGGTGAGAGACAGTGGTATGACCAATTCACTTTTAGCTAAGTTAACAGGTAAGGTAGATTTTGAAAGCCTTTCACCTAGTTTCTCCACCGCAGTAATATTTGATTCCCAACTATCGTTCCCTGTAACAAAAGCACCTGTATCTTTTAACCCACCAATATTTTCCAGAGTTGTTCAGTCTGGTAATCTGGCAGAAATAACATTGGATTTAAAACTTAGTTTCAGATGAATCATCCATTAACTTCCCAGTGGGTTTGGACTCACTCTTATTAAGCTCAACAGTCACAGTATCGCACTGTTCTATCCTAATATGGTTTTATCACATATATATGACAAAGCTGTGTTTATTTTCTTCGATCTGGAGTTTTTGTCACATAATGCACATCACTAATGTCAGATATAATCTGAAAAGGACCATGAAATTCAGCTTGTAAGTGTTTCATTTGCACCGGAAAAAGAACCAACACCTTATCTCCAGGATGAAATTAACTCATTCTAGCTTCCTTATCACTCCAGGTTTTGTATTTTCGCCTGAGCCGATTTTAAATTCTCCCTGGCTAAACTACAAGCTTTACGCAATTTATCCTGACATTTCAAAACAAAACCCAGCAAATTAGTCTGTACCATTTTCTGAATCCATTTTTCTTTTAATAAGGCCAAAGATCTTCTAACTCTATTCCCAAACACAAGTTCAAAAGGACTAAACCCGAAGGAATCCTGAAATGACTCCCGTTCTGCAAATAAAAGTAAATATACGCCCTCATCCCAATCCTTTTCATTTTCCACAAAATACATCCTAATCATGGTTCTGAGGGTAGGTTGGAACCTCTCCAATGTTCCTTGACATTCTGGATGTTATGAAGACGAGGTAAACTGTTTAGCTCCCGCTTTATATACTATCTGCTGGGAACAATCCAGACGTAAAATTACTTCCTTGATCAGATTGTCTTTCCGTCGGCAACACAAAATAAGTAAAAAAAAAAGAGTCTTTATTACAGTTTTAGCCGTTATATTCCTGAGTGTTATAGCCTCTGGAACCCCAGACGCTGTGCACGTGAGGGTCAGCAAATATTGATGGCCAGTTTTAGTTTTATGGCAATGGGCCTACACTATCTACAATAGTTTTAGAAAACGGTTCACTAAATGCAGGAATAGGTTGCACTGGGGCCACTGGAATAGCTTGTTTATGTTTGCACACAATCCGTCAAGTGTGACATGTCCGGCAAAATGTCGCCACATCTCTTCTCAAAAGAGGCTAGAAAAAATGTTTAGAAACCTTGTTCTCAGTTTTCTTCACACCTTGATGTCCACCCAAGGGCATACTATGAGCCGAATTTAAAATCTGATTCCGATAGACTTTAGTAAATATTACATGTAAATAACTTCCCAATCCTCAGTTCCAGGAATTGTAGGTGATCTCCAGTTCCTCATTAACACTCCACTCTTAAAATGATATCCCTCTAGCACATTATCAATTTCGCTATCTGCAAGAGTTGTTCTTTTAATGTAATAATCTCAGGTTCTCAACTCTGATCTGCTATCATCTCCTTCCGAGACAGAGACAGATCTTCCTGGTCCGACTGATTACAAGAGTTTTGATCAAACAATGAACTTAAGCAAGTTTCTGACTGAATCTCAAAATCCGAATCCCGAGTTGAACGGTTATGGTTAGCAGATCCATCCTCCTCAGCAATCTTTTGTTTGCATACCTCGGGTTACAACATAGGAGGAAGCCATGTTGAACCTATCTTTGCTTCATCAGAGATAGGCTTAATCGTCAAAATCAGTTCAAGAGAAAACTTGTCCATCTGCTAATTCAGTCCCTCAGAATAGAGAAACATCGTTCACCGGTAAACTGAGTTGTAGTCATACTTTAATGGGACCTGTAACTAACCCTGACCTTTAATTTACACTATTCAAATGCACAGTGTACACTCCCAATACCTGGTATATAGTTTACCTTACTAGTGTCCGCCTCATCACTAAATTTTAGAACACTGTCCAACGTAAGTGTCCTAGAATTTCCAGTATCCCTAAGGATTTTTATTGGCACCGGGGTGGATCCCTCTTTTATGGATACAAATCCTTAGGTTATAAAAAAGATCATATCCCCTCTTAACTTTATCAGACATTGAGAAAGCTTCATTTGTATTTCTCGAACACTGTGGATTTACAGGCTTTTCAATATTTGAACGCAAGCAGCTGAGACTGCCATCTTCTCCTTTTTCTTCAGTCGGAAACAGTTAGCTATTACGTCGGCAGGGTTCTTACTAAAATACAAATAGGTCCACATTTTTTTGCCATCACATGTTTCCCATCTTCGTTATCTTTCTCCCTAACTTCTGATTTAATTTCAAGTTTACTGTGTGCTATTTTACCTGTTAAACGTTCTACCCAGAGCAAATTTACACTTATGGATTAAAGAATACTGATCTGCCAATTTACCAGACTCCTGAAATGAAGCAGTGACACTCTTATTAAGTATGCTCTTACTTCAACAGGAATGCAGCTTTTAAATTCCTTCATTAAAATCAACTCTTTTAAGTTTTCATATTTCCCATTCACATTTTTAGAGAAAACCCATCTGGCAAAACACACAGATTTATCGTAGGCAGATTCCACCAAAGTTTTTACACGGAATTCTTCAAATTTTCATTAAAAGCTTCTGGAATCAGGTCGTACGCTTTGAGTATATACGCAGTGAAGTATATACTGCTTCACTATATCATAATCCAGTGTTGCTCAGCAGTTAAAACTTGTTGTGCTTTACATTTAATTACACTTCATAACAACACTGGCCATGTATCTATCGGCCGCTGTGTAATCTGAGCAACAGTTTGAAAATGCTGAAAATATTCACCTATTTATGCCTCATTGAATGCACGAGCCAATATAACCTCCCGACTAGTCGCCTTATGTTTGTAACTCAATTTCTCTATCGTTAGCTCAAACTCACTCTTTCTATCTGTTCTCTAGCTTCAAATTCTCTCCTTTTACATTCATTTTCTAATCGACATCATTCCATGTCCGATTTACATTGCTCTGACATCATTAGTTCGATATGTAACAGCATCTCCAGCTTACCTATAGGAAACCTATTGAACTTTTTTTTCACCGAAACCACACGACTCTACATAGTGTGAAGCGTTTTACCCTGAATTACTGGCATTGTTATAACCTTCGAAATTCCTTTAAGGTCGCACCGTCTAGCATTCCGAATGAATCACCCTATTTTGAATCTTCACATATCTCCGGAATTGCTATGTCAGAAAGTTGTCAATATTAATTGCTGTCAAATAGCACCACGAACTAATAAAACAAAATAAATCCGATATTTCATTTTTCCAAGTCAGATTATTAATTGCACAATCACTTATACAAAATTATTCAAAATCCCGGACGAGCCCCCAATTTATATTATGTGGCCTGCAGCAATGAATATAGAATTCAGTCAGATTTTATTTAAAAAATTTACAAAGGTATAAAATCTACAACATACTCAATATACATAGATTTATCATACGGCACATTAGTAACCAATATATATTAGGAATGCAGCATTTTTTTAAAGGTCACTCCGTAAAGAAATTGTATAATTAACATCTAGATAGACAGTCAGAAGTCACATTGCCTTTTCCATTAATGTGAGTTATCAAAATATTTTACTCCTGTACCATCAATATCTGTTGCTGAAGTTGAGTTTGATTAAATTCCATAACAATTTTCCTTAACCAAGCCCGGAGCTTCAACATAACCAAGGTAGGTCACAGTGGCATGATCAAATTCATTTTTAATTCACAACTTAATAGTTTAGTTAGCTTTTGAAAGCCTTTCAAATTTCTTTCAAATACTCCACCGCAGTAATATGTGCTTCCCAATTATCATTTGCTTTAACTAAAGCAATAATAAAGACATCTGTAACTTTTAACCCATAAATCATATAATGAATCATCCGCTGGAAAGTACATAGGACATCCTTTAACCCAAAAGGCAGAATATTATATTCAGTTAATCCAGATGAGGTAACAAATGCCGAAATCTCTCTACCACTATCCGTCAATGGAACTCACCAATAACCTTTCAACAAATCAATCTTTGTAAGGAACTTGACTTGTCCGACTTTGTCCACACAATTAACCACTCAGGGGATAGGATACTCATGTGTTTCTGTTATTAGATTCGATTAGATTAGATTAGATTAGATAGATACTTTATTCATCCCCATGGGGAAATTTAACATTTTTTCCAATGTCCCATACACTTGTTGTAGCAAAACTTATTACATACAATACTTAACTCAGTAAAAATATGATATGCATCTAAATCACTCTCTCAAAAAGCATTAATAATAGCTTTTAAAAAGTTCTTAAGTAGTTTACTTAAATACATTAAATACAATCAACCCCGGCACTTTAACATATCTTACTCCTGGCGGTTGAATTGTAAAGCCGAATGGCATTGGGGAGTATTGACCTCTTCATCTTGTCTGAGGAGCATTGCATCGATAGCAACCTGTCGCTGAAACTGCTTCTCTGTCTCTGGATGGTGCTATGTAGAGGATGTTCAGGGTTTTCCATAATTGACCGTAGCCTACTCAGCGCCCTTCGCTCAGCTACCGATGTTATGCTCTCCAGTACTTTGCCCACGACAGAGCCCGCCTTCCTTACCAGCTTATTAAGACGTGAGGCGTCCCTCTTCTTAATGCTGCGTCCCCAACACGCCACCACAAAGAAGAGGGCGCTCTCCACAACTGACCTATAGAACATCTTCAGCATCTCACTACAGACATTGAATGACACCAACCTTCTAAGGAAGTACAGTCGACTCTGTGCCTTCCTGCACAAGGCATCTGTGTTGGCAGTCCAGTCTAGCTTCTCGTCTAACTGTACTCCCAGATACTTGTAGGTCTTAACCTGCTCCACACATTCTCCATTAATGATCACAGGCTCCATATGAGGCCTAGATCTCCTAAAGTCCACCACCATCTCCTTGGTCTTGGTGATATTGAGACGCAGGTAGTTTGAGTTGCACCATATCACAAAGTCCTGTATCAGTTTCCTATACTCCTCCTCCTGTCCATTCCTGACACACCCCACTATGGCCGTGTCGTCAGCGAACTTCTGCACATGGCAGGACTCCGAGTTATATTGGAAGTCTGATGTGTACAGGGTGAACAGGACCGGAGAGAGCACGGTCCCCTGCGGCGCTCCTGTGCTGCTGACCACCGCGTCAGACCTACAGTCTCCCAACCGCACATACTGAGGTCTATCTGTCAAGTAGTCCACTATCCAATCCACCATGCGAGAGTCTACTCCCATCTCCGTTAGTTTGTGCCTTAGGATCTTGGGCTGGATGATGTTAAAGGCACTAGAGAAGTCCAGGAATGTAATCCTCACAGCGTTCACCTTCCTGTAATCAGTACAAAACTGCCTGACGTAAGCAACGTAAGACAAGGTGAACTACAACTCGAATTAGAAGGTCTAATAATATTATTCTTCAGCCTATATTTAATTTCTTCCTCAGCAAGTTCACATTTTGTCCTGTTCATCCGATATGGATATGTCTTTATGGGTTTGGCTTCTGCAACATCTACATCAGGTGAAGCTACTGTGGATCTTATAGGAACGTCCCGAAAAAATCCCTATACTTTAAAAGTAACTATTTAATCTGCTGCCTCTGCTCTGACTGTAAATGAGCTAATATGTCAACAATATTTTCGAGAATTATTGAGTCTGGTAATCTGGCAGAAATAATATTGGGTTCAAAATGAGCTTCAAATGAATCATCCGTTAACTTCCCAGTGCGATCAGTCGAATTTCCGGTAATTCCCTCTACCGCCCCCTCCACTTATCCCAGGTCCCTCTTTGCCTCTCTCGCCTTTCAACTTTCTGCACCTTTATCTCTACAGTTCTTTCATGCTTATCCCCTTCCCCCTTTATCTTTCCTCTGATTGGTTTTCCACCTGGCGCCTTGAGCCCTTCCCCCTCCCCTACCTCTATTACTGGGCTTCGGTCCTCTTTCCCCCTACCATTCCTGATGAAGGGACTCGGCCCGAAACGTTGGCTGCTCTTTTCTCACCGATGCTGCCTGAACTGCTAAGTTCTTCCTGCGTTGTGTACGTATTCTTTGATCCAGAGCATCTTCAGTTGCATTTTTGTGTTTTGATTCTTAACCGCAGCAGTCACAGTCGCGGACTGTTTCTCATAATACAGTTTTATCATATTTATATGACAAAGCTTTGTTGACTTTCTTCGTTCTGGAGTTCTTATCACATACTCCACATCATTAACATTAGATATACTCCAATAAAGACAATGACGTTTCGCTTGGAAATGCTTCCTTTGCACCGGGAAAAGAATTAACACCTTATCTCCACTCTGAAATGACCTCATTTTTAGCTTTCTTATCATATCAGGTTTACATTTTCTCCTGAGCAGATTTTAAATTTTCCCTGCCTAAGCTACAAGCTTTGTGCAATTTATCCTTCTATTTCAAAGTATAATCCAGCAGATTTGTTTGGACCTCTTCTCTAATTCATTTTTTAGAAGGTCCCCATAACTCTATACCCAAAGGCAAGTGCAAAGGACTAAAACCTAAGGAATCCTGCACTGACTCCAATACTGCAAATAAACTAAATGTATACCCTCATCCGAATCCTTTTCATTTTCCACGGAATACGTCCTAATCATGTTTTTAAGGGTAGAATGGAACCTCTCCAAGGCTCCTTGCGATTCTGCATGTTATGCAGACGAGGTAAACTGTTTAGCACCCAGTTTGTAAACTACCTGCTGGAATAATCCAGACATAAAAAATACTATCTTGTTCAGATTGTATTTCCTCCGGCAACATAAATTATTAGAAATAGATATAAGAACATTTATTACAGTTTTACTCGTTATATTCTTCAATGGTATTTCCTCTGGAAATCTAGACGCTGTGCACATGAGGATCAGCAAATACTGATGACCAGTTGTAGTTTTTGGCAATGGACCTACACAATCTACAATAATTTTGGAGAACGATTAATTGAATTTAGGGCTAGGTTGCAGTGGGGCTATTGGAATAACTCGATTAGCTTTACACACAAGCTGACAAGTATAACAAGTTCGGGAAAATGTCACCATATCCTTTCTCAAACCAGGCCAGTAAAAATGTTTAGAATCCTTGTTCACAGTTTTCTTCACACTTTGATGTCCACCCAAGGGCATACAATGATTCAAAGTTAAAATCTCTTTCTGATAAACGTTAGAAACTACTACCTTGTCAATAACTTCCCATTTCTCAGTTGCAGGAATTGTAGGTTATCTCTAGTTTCATAAAGACTCCACTCTTAAATTTATATCGTACTGGCACCTTTTTCAATTTCACTATCTGTAAAACTTGCTCTTTCAAGGTGATAAAGTCAGGGTCTCTACTCTGCTCTGCTATTATCTCCTTCCAAGATAGAGACAAATGTTTATGGTCAAATTTACTGCAAGAGTTTTGATCAAAGAATGAAGTTAAGACAGTTTCTGACTCATCCTCAAAGTTCGAATCCCGAGTTGATAAGTTATGGGTAGCAGACCCATCCTGCTTCAGCCCATCCTCCTCATCCATGTTTTTGGCCAAAGCTCGGGTGTCAACACAGGTTGATCCATGTTAAAACCTATTTTTGATTCATCAGTGATGGGCGTAATCGTCAGAAGCACTACAGAAAATCCATCTGCTAAGTCATTCCCTAAAAATAGAGAAATATCATTCACGGATAAACCGGGTTGTAGTCCTACTTTAATATATTCTGTTACTAACCCTGACCTTAAATTTACCCTATGCAAATGTACAGTCATAAGAACACTCCCAACACGTCAGTTATAGTTTACCTTATCAGAGTCAGCTTATTCGCTAAAGTATAGCGCACTCTCTAACATAGGTGACTGAAAAGCTCCAGTATCCCTAAGGGTTTTTATTGTCACCGGAGTGGACCCTCTTTCAAGGATAAAAATCCTTCCATTATAAAAAGATCATATCCACTCTTAACTTCGTCAGATTCAGAAAAAGCTTCATTTGTAATTGTCGAACTCCGGGAATTTACAGGTTTTTCAATATTTGCATACAAGCATCTGGGACTGCCAGCTTCTCCTTCTTCTGCTGTCGGAAACTGTTCGCTATTACGTGGGCAGGTTTCTTACTATAATTACGAATAGGACCAAATCGTCTTGCCTTCACATGTTTCCCTTCATCCTTACCTTTCTCCCTAACTTCTGATTTAATTTCTGGTTTACTTTGATTCTCAGTGCTATTTTTCCTTTTAAACGTTCTACCCTGGGCAAAATTGTTCTTATGGATTAAATCATACACAACTGCTAATTTAGCAGTCTTCGGAAATGTAGCAGTGAACCTCTCATTAAGTATGCTGTTACTTCAACAGGGATGCACATTTTTAAATTCATTCATTAAGCTTAACTCTTTCAAGTGTTCATATTTCCCATTCACATTTTTAGAGGAAACCCATCTGTCAAATCACACAGATTTATCGTAGGCAGATTCCACCGTATTCTTCAAATTTCTGAATCTTTCTTCATAAGGTTCTGGAATCAGTTCGTACGCTTTCAGTATATGCTGATTTACATTATCATAATCCAGTGCTTGCTCAGCAGTTAAAGCTGTATAGTCTTGTGGTGCTTTACATTTAATTACACTTTAGAACATCACTGACCATTTATCTTTTGGCCACTGTGAAATTAGAACAACCATTTAAAATGCTGAAATATTTATCATTTATTGCCTCTTTGAATGGACTAGCCAATATAACCTTCCCACTCGCAACAAATTGCTCCTTACAACAACACGCCTTATCCGCGGGTCCCAATTTCTCTACTGTTGGCTCAAATTCCCTCTTTCTATCTGATTTCCTAGCTTCAAATTCTGCCCTTTTATTTTGATATTCTAACCGACATCATTCCGTGTCCGCTTTACATTGTTCAATCTACATTTGTTCCATATGTAGCAGCATCTCTAAATTAATTATTGGAAATATATCGAACACTTCTTCAACAAAATCATCGAACTCTACATACTGTGACGCGTTTTTCCCTGAATTTCTGCCTTTGTTGAAACTTTCGAAATTCCATAAAGTCCAACCTTCTAGCAATCTCGGATGGATCATCCTATTTTGTCTTCGCTAATAACTCCGTATCTGGCTCTGCTAGAAAGTCCTCATTATCTATTGCTGCGAAATATCAAAGACACGCCAATGGGAAAGAAAAATCATCGTGAATTTCACGTTTCCAAATCAGATTGATAAGTAAACAATCAAAGTACTTTTTGATTTATCCCGGGCGAGCCCCCAATTTTATTTACTGTAGCCGGTAACAATGAATATAGAATTGAATCAGGTTTTATAAACAAACATAAGCATTTATGAAAAAGAAGAGAAAAGTAAACAAACGACTAACTTAATCGGAAATTAACTGTTTTCTGGCAATTTAACAAACAGCCAAACTCTGGAATAGTTCTTAAAAACTTAAATTCAAACACCGTCTTAAGGAGATAAATTCCAAATCCAAGTGATTTATACAGTCAGTAAGGAGAGACACTGACGAATCTGTTAATCACAGTCGAGAGATGTCTTGTCCAAAGGATTTACGACAAAGGAAATAAAACGACTTAAATGAACAGACCTTTCTGCTAGAGTATGAACGCTGCACAAACCTTCCTGATCTTGCAGGGGTTAACTCAGGTGCAGATCACTATTCATGAATGAAGATTCAATAAGGTCGATCCTTCATAAAACCGCCAAACGTCATCAACATTACTCGATCCTTCTTGTTCCCATATTTCGGTAAAGTTCTCTATATCGACTGTAAGGATAAATCCAAGACGCAATAAAATACAAACGGCAGTGATTGACGAAACTGCCGATACAAAAGTTTTTCGTTACAGTAGATAGAAGAAACTCCACTTTAAAAACGAAACTGCGTCTTGAGACGAATACGCGGCAAAACAAACTAATGATCTACCACGAACTAACTGTCTCACACAGCGGTTTTCCCTTATTTACCTGATGGAACATTGCATCATGTGACCACACACCGGCGGGAAAATTACATCATGTGACCTCACACTGGAGGAAAAATAGAACACCTCACCATAAGAAGACAATTACATCTTGCTCACAAGATACTCAATTACATCATGATCATAATACAGTCTAAAGATACCAACGGGGTATGTAACACCTCCTTCCAGAAAAAAAGGAAATTTTAGCTCTGTTATGATCAAAATTTTAATAACTATTTACAAATAAGTACAAATGTATAAAATCTACAACGGACGTAATGTTCATAGAATTATCATACAGCACATTACAAACTAATATACAGCTGAAATGTTACTAATGTTGAAATACCACTCCAAAAAAAATTACACTGTACATTCAGCATCTAAATAGGCAATCAGCAATCACATTATCTTTGCCTTTATGTAAAAGTTATCAAAATATTATACTCCTGTAACAATAAACTCTGTTGCTTAACTGGAGTTTGATTTATTTCTTAAACCGTTTTACTTCACGGATCCCGGGCCTGCAACATAACCAAGGTAGGTCACAGTGTAACGACCAAATTCACTTTTAGCTGAGTTAATAGTTGAGTTTGCTCTTGAAAGTCTTTCACATAGATCTCCACCGCAGTAATATGTGTTTCCCACGTATAGTTTCCTGCAATTAAATCATCAATATAGGCACCTTCATCTTTTAACCCATGAATCATCTAATTAATCATTCGCTTGAAAGTACCTGGGGCATTCTTCATCGCAAAAGGAAGAACATCATATTTATATAACCAAGATCGTGTGACAAATGCAGTAACCTCTCTACTTCTATTATCAATGGAACACACCAATACCCTTTTTGCAAACTAATCGTTGTCAGGAAATTTGCTTGTCCGACTTTGTCCACAATCATTCACTCTAGGGATTGGATACGCATCTGTTTTTGTTACAGCGTTCAGCTTCCTGTAATCAGTACAAAACCGATAACCATCGCCTGATGTAGGCACCATAAGACCAGGTGAACTCCACCTCGAATTAGAAGGTCTAAAAATATTGTTCTGTAACATATATTTAATTTATTGCTCAGCAAGTTCACATTTGTACATGTTCAACCGATATGGATGTTGCTGTATAGGTTTGGCATCACCAACATTGACATCATGTGAAGCTACTGTGGTTCTATTGGCAACGTCTGGAAATAAACCCCAATATTTTAAAAGTAACTTTCATATGCTACCTCTGCCCTGGATGTAAATGAGCTAATTTATCATCAATATTTTCCAGAATTGTAGAGTTTGATAGACTGCCAGAAATGATATTGGGTTTCAAATGAGTATCAGATGAGTCATCCATTAACTTCCCAGTTAGATCAGTCTCATTCTTATTAACCGCAACAGTATCGGACAGTTTCTCATAATATAGTTTTATATGACAAAGCTGTATTGACTTTCTTCAATCTGAAGAGTTTCTCACATAATCCACATCATTAACTTGAGACATAATCTCAAAAGGACTGTGAAATTGAGCGTGCAAATGGTTCGTTTGCACCGTGAAAATAACCAACATCTTATCTCCAGACTGGAAGCACCTAACTCCAGCTTCCTTTTCTCCGGAGCCGATTTTAATTTTTCCCTGGCTAAACTACAGGCATTAAGCAATCTATCCTGAAATTTCAAAACATAATTCGGAAAATTACTTTGTACCTCTTTATTAATCCATTTTAATAAGGCCAAAGATCCTCTAACGCTATGCCCAAACACAAATTCAAATGGACTGAGACCTATGGAACCGGCACTGACTCCAGTACTGCAACTAAAAGTAAATATACGCCCTCATCCCAATTCTTTTCATTTTCCACACAACACGTCCTAATCATGGTTTGAGGGTAGAATGGAACCTCTCCAACGCTCCTTACGATTCTGGAAGTTATGCAGACGAGGTAATCTATTTAGCTCCCAGTTTATAATCTATCTGCTGGAACAATCGAGATATAAAATTATTACCTTGATCAGATTGCATTTCCTTCGGCAACCAAAAATAAACAAAGAATTTTATGAGAGCCTTTATTACCGTTTTGGCCGTTATATTCCTGCGTTGGATTGCCTCTGGAAACCTAGACGCTCTGCACATGATGGTCAGCAAATATTAATGGCCGGTTTTTGTTTTTAGCAATGGGCCGACACAATTTACAATAACTTTGGAAAACGGTTCACCAAACGCAGTAATAGGTTACAGTGGGGCTATTGGAATAACTTGATTAGGTGATAAATGTTAACACAGTCTTAAAACGATAAATATAAAAGTCCAAGTGATTTATACAATCCAGTTGTGAGAGACTTCCCTGGAGTACCGTATTCCTCGACGACGTGACGTCACTGCTGATCCTAGCAAAAATATGCCTTGCCCGCTGGATTGACG
Organism: Hemitrygon akajei; assembly: GCF_048418815.1. NCBI lineage: Eukaryota > Metazoa > Chordata > Chondrichthyes > Myliobatiformes > Dasyatidae > Hemitrygon > Hemitrygon akajei. The sequence continues at coordinate 7,034,888 of NW_027331937.1, read as the reverse complement.
ACGAAGGCAGTTGAAAAGGTTTAAAGGAACTGAACTTGCTCCTTGGCGAGTGAAACTGTCCCAATCCTTTCTGCTCTTATAGAAGGGATTGTCTCGGATGGGTGTTAATACCTCTTTGAACGAGGAATCAATAAGGTCAACCCGGTATTCCCGCGACGAAACCAACTTTTACTCGATCCTTCGGGTTTTCCTTAATTCATTCAATTCTTAACTCTTCAACTGGACTAAAACTGGCAGCGTTGTGGCGAACCTGCCGGCAATAACATTTAAAACTTAAGGTAGAACGAAAAACTACACCTTTAAAAAAACTGCATCATGAGACAAATTCGTCAGCATAACTGACGAATTAAATGACGATCTGGCCTACGTCTCAGGTCTGTTGGAACTGACCAGCACATGACACTAGCGGGGAATTACATCATATGTCCTTACACTGGCGGGGAATTACATCACCACACCATCACAGGACCATAACATCATGCCTACCAGGCACTCAATTACATCATTGTCATAAGACAGTCTCAGGGTACCCACGGGGTACTTAACAGTATCAAAGCATACTCATCAGCTAAGTTAGCAGACCCCTGCAAGGTAGCAGTGTCACTCTCATTTGAGAATGTCCTTAATTGGAGAAGGATGTTTCGTTTATATTCCTCCATTAAAATCAGCACTTTCAATTTATTATAGTCCACATTTACATTTATAGAAGAATCCCATCTCTGAAAAGACACAGCTTTATCGTAAGCAAATTCCACGTAAGTTCTTTTTCCACTGATTTCTTCAAATTTCTGAATCTTTGTCTATATGCTTCCGGAACCAGTTCATAGATTTTAGTATATGCATTTTCACAATATTATAATCAAATTATTGCTCAGCAGTTAAAACTCTATACACTCATTGCGCCTTGCTTTAATTATACATTGTAATATTACTGGACATTTCTCCTTCGGTCACTATGAAATCAGAGAAAAAGTTTCAAAATGTTGAAAATTGTTCTGTACATCTGTTTCACTAAACGGCGTATCCAATTGATTTTTCCTGACGAGCAATAAACTTTATTCTAGAACCGGAGAACTGATCGGCAGAAATTAATTCCGCCATCCCGAGATCAAATTACTTCTTTTTATATTTTCAGCTTACAACCGACTTAGCTCCAAGGTAGCTTCAATTTGTTTCCGTTATAAGTCAGATTCTATTTTAGGCTTTTCTAACGACACCTGTTCTAGGTGGAACCGGTTCTCTGTTTTACTTACAGGTAAACTATCTAAGACAGCTACTTCAAAAATACCGCAATCTTTATAGTGCTGCGCAATTTTCCTCTGAACTACAGGCTTTGTTGTAGCCGTCGAAATACCAATAATTTCCATCCTGCTGGCAATCTCAGATACATCACTCTTTTTCACCTTGGCTACTAAATCTGGTGATGCGAGAAAGTCTTTAATAGTTATTGTTGCCGAATACCACCCAGAATCCTCTCTAACAAAAGACTAAGGTATTTCTTTTTTTGTAAATCACACTACTAAGTAAACAAGCATTTCACACAAACCGAAAATATCCCGAGAGCCCCCAATTCTTACTAAACGGTAACAATGAATATAGAACCGAGACAGGTTCTTTTTTTTATTAACAAAGAAACAATTATTTAGCTCAGTTCAACAACAATAGAAAAGTAAAGAAACGACTATCTTTACCGGAAACTAACTGCTATCCTCGAAGTCCAACAGTTCTGAAAGCGATAAATGCGAACACAGTCTTAAAACGATAAATGTAAAAGCCCAAGTGATTTAGACAAACCAGTTAGGAGAGTCGCAGCATAACCGTGTAACTGACGAATAAAACAATGATCGGACCTACGTCACAGCGAGGCCTTGCCGTTTTAAAACTGTTGGAACAGACCATCATATGACTCTAGCGGAAGAATTTCCTCATATGACCTCCGACTGGCGGGGATTTACATCAAACCACCATCACAGGACCATTACATCATGCTCACCAGGTACTCAATCACATCATTGTCATAAGACAGTCACAGGACATCCACGGGTTATGTAACAGGATGAACTCAAACTCATCAGCGAATTCATGAGTCTCCTGCAAGGTAGCAGCGTCCATCTCCGTTAATTGCTCCGTTAAAAACTCTTTCAATTTATTATAGTACCCTTTTACATTTTTTAGAAGAACCTCATCTCTCAAAACACACAGCTTTATTGTAAGCAAATTCCACGTGTTTTTTTTTCCCACGGATTTCTTCAAATTTATGTATCTTTGACTATATGCCTCCGGAACCAGTTCATAGATTTAAGTATATCCAGCTTGCTCAGCAGTTCAAGCTGTATAAAGTCGTTGTGGCTCGCCTTTAATTGCGCTCTGTAACATTAGTGTCTATTTCTCCTTCGGTCACTATAAAATCAGAGCAAATGCTTCAAAATGTTGAAAATATTGCTCTGCATCTGTTTCACTAAATGCAGGATCCAATTTAATTTCCTAACTAACAACAATCTTTTTTCTAGAACCAGAGGACTGATCACCAGACCTTAATTCCGCTATCGCGAGTTCAAATTCCCTCTTTTTACTTTCATTTTCTAACCATCCTAGTTCCATGTTAACTTCCAATTCTTGCTGTTTTAAGTCAGATTCTGCTCTAAGCTTCTCTAACGCTACATGTTCCAGGTGGAACGACATCGCTGTTTTACTTACAAAGAACCTATCTAACACAGCTGCATCAAAAATACCCTACTATTTATAGTGCACCGCGATATCCTCTGAACTACAGGCTTCGTTGTAGCCGTCGAAGTACCCGTAAGTTCTGCTGGCAATCTCAGATACATCACACATTTTCACCTTGGCTACTAAGTCTGGTGATGCGAGAAAGTCGTCAATATTCATCGTTGCCGAATACCAACCAGAAACCTGACAACAAAAAAAATCGGGTATTTCCATTTTTGCAAATCAGAGTTCTAAATCAACAAGCATTTAAGCACATATGGATCATATCCCGCGAGCCCCCAATTGTTATGATACGGCAAGATTGTATATAGATCTGAGACAGATTCTATTTTTATTAACAAAGGAACATTTATTTAAACTCAGTTCAACAACAATCGAAAAGTAAGCAAACGACTAACTTAACCGGAAGTTAACTGCTATACTGCAAGTCCAACAGTTCTGAAAGCGCTAAATCCGCACCATGTCTTAAAGCAATTAATGTAAAACTCCATGTGATTTAGACAAGCCAGTTAGCAGAGCCTTCCCTGGAGTAACGCATTCCTCAACGATGTGACGTTGCTGCTGATCCCAGCAAAAATATGTCTTAACCGATGGATTCAGAGGAAGAAAGTTAAAACCGGCTTTTAGGAATTGAATTTTCTCCATGGCGAATGATATTGCCCCAATCCCTTCTGCTCTTCTAGCAGAGATTATCTCGGATGCATGTTACTATCTCTTTGAACGAGGAAGCAAGAAGGTCAACCCTGTATTACCGCCGACGAACCCAACTTTTACTCGATCCTTCGGTTTTTCGTAATTCAGTCAATTCTTAACTCTCCGACTGGACTAAAACTGGCAGCGTTGTGGCGAAACTGCCGGCAATAATATTTGAAACTTAAGATAGGAAGAAAAACTACACTTTAAAACAAAACTTTATCATGAGACGAATACGCAGAATAACCGAGTAACTGATCAGCGTCACAGCAAGGCCTTCCCAATTCATATCTGTTGGAACAGGCCAACACATGACCTCTAGGCGGGATAATTACATCATGTGAACTCACACTGGCGGGGAATTACATCCATCAACCATCACCAGCACAACATCATGCTCACCAGGTACTCAATTACATCATGGTCATAAGACAGTCACAGGACACCCACGGGGTATGTAACAGGATGAAAGCAGACTCATCAGCGAATCCATCTGTCTCCTGTAAGGTAGCAGTGCCCCTCTCATTTGACAACGTCCTTTCTTCGACAAGGATGTTCCGTTTACATTCCTCCCTTAAAATCAACTCTTTCAATTTGTTATAGACCCCTTTACATTTTTAGAAGAGCCCCATCTCTCAAACACACAGCTTTATCATAAGCAAAATCCACGTAAGCTTTTTTTCCCCCACTGATTTCTACTAATTTCTGCATCTTTGTCTATATGCTGCCGGGACTCTTTCATAGGTTTCAGTATAAGCAGCTTCACAATATCATAATCAAGTTTTACTCAGCAGTTAAAGATGTATACACTGTTTGTGCTTTGTCTTTAATTACACTCTGTAAATTTACTGGCCATTTCTCCTTCGTCAGTGCAAATGTTCAACTTTTTTTCGAAAATCAGACGACTGATCACCAGACATTAATTCAGCCATCGCAAGTCTAAATTCCCGCATTTTCTTTTTTACTTTCAGCTTCTCACCGACTTAATTCCAAGTTAGCTTCCAATTGTTTCTGTTTTAAGTCAGATTCTCTTCTAAGCTTTTCTAACACTAGCTGTTCTAATTGGAACTGCATCACTCCTTAGTTGCAGGGAACCTGTCTAACACAACTGCATCAAAAATGCCGTAATTTACATAGTGCTCCGCGATCCTCCTCTCTGTTACAGTCTTTGTTGTGGCCGTCGAAATACTCTTAAGTTCCAGCCTGGTATCAATCTCAGGTACAGCAGTCTTTTTCGCATTCGCTAATAACTCTGGCGATGCGATAACGTCGTCGATATTCATTGTTGCCGAATACCACCAACAAACCAATAAAACAAAAGACCGGACTGAAAATGGCAGCTTTCGGGCGAAATAGCCGGCAATAACCATTGAAACTTAATATAGAAGTACAAACACCACATTTGAACTACACTGCATCATGAGACGAATAAGCAGCATAGACGAGTAACTGACAAATGAAACCACGATCTGACCAGCGTCACATCAAGGCTTTCACGTTTTATAACTGTTGAAACAGGCCATCACATGACCGTTAGCTGGAAAATTGCATAATGTGACCTCACACTGGCGGGGAATTACATCAACCGACCATCACAGGACCATTCCCACATACTCAGTAGATACTGAATTACGTCATGGTCATAAGACAGTCACTAGACACACACGGCGTATGTAACAGGATGAAACTATACTCACCAGCTCATTTAGCAGACTCCTGCAAGGTAGCAGTATCCCTCTCATTTGAGAATGTCCTTACTTCGAAAGGGATGTTTCTTTTAATTTTCTCATTTTAAATTAACTCTTTGAATTTATTATAGTCCCCAATTACATTTTTAGAAGACTCCCAACTCTCAAAATGCACAACTTTATCGTAAGCAAATTCCACGTAAGCTATTTCCAAGGATTTCTTCAAATATCTGAACCTTTCTCTCTATGTTTCCGGATCCAGTTCATAGATTTCAGTATATGCAGCTTCACAATGCCGTAATCAAGAGTTTGCTCAGCAGATAAAGCCGTATAAACTCGTTGTGCCTTGCCTTTAATGACACTCTGTAACATCACTGGACATTTCTACTTCGGTCTGTCTGAAATCAGAGCAACAATTTCAAAATGTTGAAAATATTTCTGTACATCTGTTTCACAAACGGGAGGATCCAATTTAATTTCTTGACTAACAACAAAGTTTTTTCTAGAACCCGAGGACTGATCACCAGCCCAGAATTCCGGCATCACAAGTTAAATTTCTCTCTTTATGTTCCGTTTCTAACCGACTTAGTTCCAAGTTAGCTTCCAATTGTTTCAGCTTTCAATCAGATTCTGTTCTAAGCTTTTCTAATGCTACCTGTTCCAAGTATAACTTGATCGTTGCTTTACTTACAGAGAACCTATCTAAAACAGCTGCATGAAAAACACCCTAATCTATATAGTGCTCCGAGATTATGCCGCCATCACCATGCTTCACGGTCAGGACGGTGTCTTTCTGATGCGAAGCGGTGTTTGCCTTATGTGAGACATAGCATTTAGCTGTGTTTCCCATAAGCCCAAATTCTCAATTTTGTTTCATCAGACCGCAGAAACTTCTTCCTGCTGACTTCCGATTCTCCCACATGCCTTCTGGCTAACTCTAGCTAAAGTTTCATGTGAGTGTTTCTTTCCACAGTGGCTTTCTCTTTGCCATCCCCCATAACACTGCGGCTGCTAAAGCACCAGGATTACAGTTATTGCATGCACAGTCTTTGCCATCTCCAACACTGAAACGTGTATCTTCTCCAGCGTTGTTGTAGGTCTCTTAGGGGCCTCCCTCAGTCGTCCCTTTCTTGCACGGTCACTCAGTATTTGAGGGCGGCCTGTTCGGCGTAGAGTTACAGCTGTGCCATATTCTTGCCATTTCTTGATGATTGACTTAAATGTACTCCAGCAGTGACGTTGAAAATGTCTTGTACCCATCTCCTGACTTGTGCATGCCAATAACAATTTCGCAGAACTGGTTGGCGTGTACATTTGTCTCAGTGAATTCTTTTTTGCAAGGATACTGACTCACCAGCAGTATCAATGTGAAGTCCTTGCATGGATTATGTGACTTCTAAAACAATTAGCTGCCTCACTGATGATTTGGTGTGTTATAATTCAGGGGGTGAACACCGATACTATCAATGGTTCTGCGTTTTCATTTGTATGCAATTTCGATCACTTTGTTTCTCTTTTTACAGGTTGTAAAAGGCCTGACTGAAAAAAATGTCAACAACATCTACTGCCCTACCCTCATCAATCCCTTTCGTCAGCTTGTTAAAATACCCAATCAAGTTGTAAGACAAGATCTGCCCCGAACAGAGCCATGCTAGCTCTCCCTAATCTGGCTGGGTTTGCCAACTCTCGTAAATCCTGCATATGAGAATCGTTTCCTCCTAATTCTATATAACTGAAATGAGTCTCACGTATAGATAGCTTCCTGGATTTTAACATTTTCTCTTTTTAAAAAGAGATAAAACATTACCACTGACCAGTCCTGCGTGAACTCGCCTGTGGTTGGATAGGGCATGAAGAAAACAATCAAGGCCGCACCAAAAGACCTTGTTCCCGCTTTCAATATCCATGGGATGAATTCCATCAGGATCCGCGGAGCTGGCCAACATTTTTGGAGTCCCAGCCCCTGCTCTTCCTTGACTTCAAGAAGTTGCAACGGATTTATACACTGGGCAGTGAAGCCCAGATTTCCCCATATCCGTTTCCTTGGAAAATACTGAATCAAAGGACTCTGTCAGTACCCCCGCGCAATCTGCGCCTGCAAGGACATCTTCCCCATTTATTGGTGAGAGGACCTGGCACTTCTTCGTCCTGGTGAATCTACACAGTTCCTGGTGATCCATCTTCTTGATGATTGCCAATTATTAATTTTTATTTATCCTCCCAGATTTCCTAATTTCCTGCAGATCTGTCTCCAGCGAAACCGCCTGCTGTTTATTCATTTCCATAGATACAGCCTGTCCTTCTGAGTTCCTCCAGTATTTTTTGTAATTGGCCTTGGATTTCCAGCATCTGCAATTCCCTCCTGTTTCTCCTCCTTTAGTTCTTTTTTGGCTTCCTTTCACTCCTCATGCGTCTCGTTCGACCCGAACTTGCGGAGCTTTACACACTTCCTCCTTTTTTTCCCTCGAGTAAATTCATCAAAATTCATCAGGCAGCTGTCGAGGCCATTATGTATGAGGAGATACGGGGAGAAAGGAGGACCTGAGAGATTAGTGGAAAATTGGCTCAATCATGATGAAATGGCGGAGAAGACTCCATGTGTGAAACTGCCGAATTCTGCTCCGATATCGTATGGACGAATGGATAACCAGAGAGAAGAGAAATCTGAGGCAAAACAGCAGAATTCGATCATTCGCGACCATCGCGCCTGCTCGCAGGTTCTACTAAGGGTCTTTTCAATTCTATCCGTCTGCCTCCTCAACTTCCTTATGAAACTACGCATTGAATACCCCCAAACACGTGGCCTCCATAGACTTCAGGGACAGTCAATTCCTAAGATTAGCCAGACACTGGCAGTTTAAATTTCATCTCAGCTCCGCTCTACATCGACCGGTCTGTTCTGAGGTTCTGCCCTCTGCTCCCAGACTCCTCCACATCCAATTTGTCTTGGTCCTTTTAACAGTGGATAGATTTCAGTGTGATTTCCCCAACTCCTCTCATTCCTCTAATCTCCAGCGAGTACAAGTTCAGATCGACATTTGTTAATACTTTTATTCCCATAGTCATTATCGTGATCCTGCACCGGGCCCAATACAACGCCATTTAATCTTTATTTGGGCAGGCATGGGTGTTGAAGGGAGTGGGGTGGGTGGTTGTACACAGTGTTTTGCTCTGTACATTGTCACAGCCTACGACAACCTGCTGGAATGGCCATGAAATGTAGAAAAGCATCAGATAGAATATCCGATGAATATCTGGCCGGTTCCTCACAGCGTCTTCACAAATAGAGCTGGGTGAGTAACTGAAACTGCTGTGAGCCAAATCAAAAGTGGTTTCGAATCGGCATACGGGAGGGAGAGTGAAAATCTGACTGATTAGACCCACAACAACAACCTCTCGCTCAAAGTCAGCAAAATCGAAGAAGTGCTTATTGACAACAGGCAGAGGAAACCCGAGATACATCAGAGGTGTCAAGGGTCGGTCAATATAAATTCCTGACCGCATCGTTTCCGAAGATACGTTCTGGGACAAGCGCGTAAGTGCCATTACAAAGAAGGCTGGACGGCACCTCCACTTCCTTAGATGTTTGCGCAGATTCGGGATGGCATGGGAAAGTTTGCCACACCTCAAACTACGGACCAATGCACAAAATCAGGAAAAAAAACTCGGGCCCGGTCCAGAAAAAGGGACATCCCCCCCCCCACCACTGAACACATCTACAAAGAGTGTTATCTGATGACACCATCATCCATCACCTGGGAACCCCAACATCCATGACATATACTCTTCCTGCAGCTGCCGTCGGGAGAGAGGAAAGGGGGTCGCAGTTCCCACACAACAACTTCACGAACAGTTGTAAATCTACAACGATCGGGCTCAAGAACCAGCCTGGATATTCTCACTAATCTCAGATCTGAAATGATTCCACAAGCTATGGACTCATTTTGAAGGAATCTACAACTTATGTTCTCAGTCTTACATTTTTTATTTGCCCATCAAAATATCTGCCCATCTATCTATCCATTCGTTCGTTATTCATTAACTTAATCATGCCTTGTTTAATCTGGTGGCATCTATTGCATATTGGTTATTTACATAGTCTCCGTTCTGCCATGGTACTTCAATGCTTCACTTGCATTTCTCTGTTGTACTCTGGATGTCAGCAAGAAAAACAACCTCAAGGTAGTATTTGGTGACATAACATAGTTAATTGATAATAAATTTACTTCGACTTTGACTGGACCAGATGATCATTGACACGATGGACAGAGAGCTGGAGAGTTTGGAATTGTCAGGCTTGGCAGCGAATTGTCAGGATGGAGCTCCCAGGACGGGACACCATCTATTCCAGCAGACTCAGGAGGAAAGCAATCAGCATAGCCAGAGACACCACGCTCCCCGGCCACTCCCTGTTTGACCCGCTGCCGTCCAGAAAAAGGTTCAGGACCCTAAAAGCCGGAAGAAAATAGACTGAGGAACAGCTTCTACCTCAGAGCTCTGGCCTCCATCACACCACTCCCACACAACAATGACTGAAACCGTGAGCACACACATGCACATACACGGGCTCAAATACTTGCACTATCGGCACTTTGTGCAGTACTGTGATATTCTGGTGCTGCTGCAACTTATTTTCTGTTAGTTATCTATTCAATACTGTTTTTCTATTACTGTATTGTTGTTGTCTACCGCATTGTTTAATTGCCTGAGAGGAAGCCCAACAGAGTTTCATTGTATCTCTGTATAATGACAATAAAGTTCATTCATTCATTCATTCTCCGGAGACCGTGTTGATAGACTGAGCATTCATATAGCACGAGAACAGAATGCAGTGTAATGGGTAAACCACGTCCTCAAAGTAAGTCGTGGGATGAATGACAAATGAAAATTAAAACAACAGTAAAAAAAATAAAAGTGATATGCGAATAAAATATTCAGCGAGTCCATAAAACCATTAGACAGAGGAGCAGAAATAGGCCATTGGGCTGTCGAGTCTTCTACGGCATTCTATCATGGCTGATTCCAGAGCTCACTCAAAAACATAGATCCACCGTCAAGCTGTCAAGCTTTATCATTTGATGCCCTGATCGATCAGGGTGCGATTGATCTCCACCTTGCTCATCTATCTAAACGGACCTGGGCTCCATAGCAAACTTCTCTGAAGGGTCACACCTCATTTGTTAGATTGTGTCCTGCAGTGATGGACACCTCCACCAGACGAAACATTCTCTCCACATCGACCCTGTCAAATGCTTACTGTATTCTGTGGGTTTCAATGAGATCCTCCCGCATTCTTCTAAAATCCGGCGAATATACAGGCCCAAAGCTGTCAAACACTCCCCATATGTTAACACCTTTATTCACCGAATCATTGTCGTGGACCTCCTCTGACATGTCCAATAAAATAAATACTTTCTGAAATATGGGGCAGAAAACTTTTGGCAATACTCTCAAGTGAGGCCTCACTAGCGTCTTATAAACCGTCAGCGTTATCTCCTTACTTTTGTTTTCTATTCCCCTTGAAATAAATTTCGACATTGCATTTTCTGCTTTACCATAGATGTTACCTGTAAATTAACCTTCTGGGAGTCTTGCACGAGGAATCCTGAGTCTGCTCCTTCTGCACCTCCGATGTTCGAATCTTCTTCCCATTTAGATAATTGTCTACCCTTTTTTCCTTGTATCAAAGTCCATTATTATATATTTTCCAAAACTTTATTCCATCTGCTACTTTCCCCCCATCCTGCCAATTTGTTTAAGTTTTGTTGCAATCTCATTGATTCCTCAGTTCTAACTACCCCACCCCCATCTAACTTCATATCGTCTGCAAACTTTACTACAAAGCATTTAATTCCATAATCCTAATTATTTTAGGATTAGTTAATGATCAAATATAAAATACGTGTTTTAAAATGAAAGGGAGTAATGTAATAAAATGTATTGGGAATTGGATATTGTGTTAAAAGATGATGATTTTTTTTTTTTGTTTTTGATGTGATGATAGGCGCCAAATATGTTGTTGTATAAGTAAGAGGGGGAGGCGTAATTTGATGTAGCTTCAACCTACATCGTTTCGGTCTGTTTTAAAGCATATCTAATATTTTTTTGTAATTTTTTATTGTGAAATAATCGTTGTAAATGATACCTTTTCTTATGTTTGTACTGACCGAAATAAATTAATTTCATTCATTCATTCAAATCATGGACAAACACCGTGAAAAATAGATGTCCCAATGCTGACCCTGAGGAACACCACAAGTCACCGGCAGCCATCCACAAAATGCCAATTTTCCCCCCTCGTTGCTTCCTGCCTGACAGCAATTCTGTTATCCTTCACATCTGTTATCGTTCATGTAACGCCATTGGATTTTATACTGTGAAGCAGCCTCATGTGTGGCACCTTTTCAAATACCTTCTGAAAATCCATGTAAAAGACAGCCACTGCCTCACTTTTATCCTCCACCTCCGCGCTCCCCTCCCGCTTTTCACTTTCTCGAAGAACTCTTAACAGATTTATCAGGCTAGATTTCCATTCAGAGAAACCCTACTGACTTTGACTTATTTTATCATTACTCACCAACAAACTCGCAATCTCATCCTTAATAAAGGAGTCTAAAACGTTCCCAGGTAGATTAAGCTAACTTGCCCAACATTTCCAATTTTTTGCCTTCATCCGTTCGTAAAGAGTGGAATCACATTTGTAATCTTCCATTCCTCCGAGAAATGCCAGATTCAGCAGACTCTTGAAAGAAGATGATAAATCTATCCATTATCTCTCCAGCAGCCACACTCAACACCTTAGAATATAGTCCATCTGTCCCAGGAGACTTCGCATCTTCAGAACTTTGTCTTTGCTGAGCACTTTTTCATTTGTAATTAAAACAGCACTCACTCTCGGTTCCTGAGACTCTCGGGACTCTGGCACCCTGATAGTGTTTTCCACAGCAAACACAGATGCAAAGAACCGGTAAAATTTACAGGTCATTAAAGAACATTAGTTTTCAATTGTTACATTTCCCGTGCCCCAGGTCTAGATAAGAAAACTATATTGAGTTATACCGAACAAATTATCAGTAATTAGATTGGGACCATTTTGGGAGCAGTGCCCGTAATCACAGAAGTGTGAAGGTCGTTACAGGTTATGATGAAACAGGTCTTCACGGGAGAGAGCTCAGTCGGTCGAATGCCGAATAGAAACGCATTGGGCAGGAAACGGGGAAAATTCATTAATAACCGCCGTCGGGTATAAATCCAGACATGACATGTGGATTTCTTATAATATCGATCTCAGCAACAGGATGTCTCCCACCACCCCCACCACCCCCCACCCCGGGAAAGCAAGACAAGGAGAGTTGGAGAAGCTAAATGTTTCGATACATTGTCGATATGGACATGAGGAAGTAAATGATGATTAATGTTTCGTCATCCGAGATCGAGCCAGACACGCGGAGGTTACTAAGCAAAGCGCGAATGTTGAAACGAGGGAAATTGAGAAGGTGTATGAGGCGCAAATGGGGAGCGAGGAGAATCGTGTGCCTTCTAAAGGAGAAAGCTGGTTATCCGGAGACAAGAAATTCGGTAAATCCTTGATGATTATTTCACATCGGTGTTCACTACGGAAACGGATACACTGTAGGACAAAATTAGGATGCGAAGAATTTTATTGTAGGGTAGGATGATATTGTGACAAAACTGTTGAGTCATTTTAGCGAACACAACTATGCATTGCGTCAGTATGCCGCTGCCCGATATCCTGGCACTTTTCTCCACCATCTAGGTGTCTCCACTGAACCTCCTGTCGGCTTCTCCAACTTCTCAATCCCCTGTAACTCCTCCTCTCTCCCTTCCATTCTGAGCCACCGCGTTGGACTCGTTTCCGCAGAACAGGCGCTACGGCATTCCCATGGTCGGTTGCACCCGCCAACGATACGGACGGCGTTAAAACTTTTATTGATGGGAATAAGCACACAGTGTTCTGCACTGTCTGTTTATTCTTTTTCATTCTTCTGTCGATCACACAGATACTTGCCTCCTGCAACTCAGCGGTAAAACCTCGCTCTCCCTTAAAGAGCCGAATGTCACTGACCTGCAGCTCCAGATTAAGACATATAAAGGATTATCTTGTTGCACCGTTACAGATTGACAGATTGTAGGATGTGGTGGCTGTCGCTGAATCGTGGCTGAAAGTTAGTCGCATGTCGGAACTGAATGTCCAAGGCTTCACGTTGTATCGGAAGGATAGGAAGGTTTGCAGAGTGGGTAGCGTGGTTTTGCAGGAAAAGAATTGCATCAACTCACTGGAAAGATCTGAGATAGGATCGTGAGCTGTGAAATCACTATGGGATGTGTTGTGAAACTCAACAGTAACTGGCATACAGACCACAGACTTTAACAGGAAAGAAATGTGTGTATAAAGGTCGATGTTATGATAGCCACGGGATTTTTTCTACATGCAGCTCGATTGGTTTGGCTTGTTTGTGCAGATTGTCCTTAAGCCGACTTGCGGATCAGCTGCGGTGAAATGAATCAGAAATGATTCGAGAGCTTGAGGTAAACGAATCTTTAGGAGGCAGTGATTACAATACAGTTGAGTTCAATTTGAAATATGATAGGGGAAAAATTAAAATTTGAGGCAGCAGTGCAGTAAAGGAAATTACAGAGGTATGAGGAAGGTTCTGGCTTAAAGAAAATGCAGAAGGTGCCGTCAGGATTGTCTGCAGGGCGGAAATGCGGTGAGCTGGTGAGACGGTAACACAGAGGAACGTGCAGAATGCATGTCTTCTAAGAATCACGAAATACTCTGATGACAAATTAATACAATCGTGGCAAATGTGAAAGTAAAAAAAATGGGAAGACAGAAAATCTGGAAGCTTTAAAAAACCTACTAATTGATATGAACAGAATCATTAGAAGGAAAAAAAGATGACATATGAAAAGCTAGTGGACAATATCAAAGTGGAGAGTAAACACTTTTTAACGTATATAAAAATCAAAGAGAAATGGAAGTGGATATAAGACTTTTAGAAAAGGAGGGAGGCAAAATAATAACGGGGAGAAGGAGATGGCAGATGATCTAAATGAATATTTGGCACTGTGGAAGACACTAGCAGTTTGCCTGATGCCGTACTGTGTGAGGGAAGAGAAGTGGGTGCAGTTACTGTTACAAGAGAGAAGGTGCTCAAGCACTTGAATGACCAAAGGGTGCAGATGAACTGTAGAAGGAGAACTTCCTTTCGCCAGAGGGTGGTGAATTTGGGGTATTTGTTACCAAATTCAGCTGTGGAAGCCAGGTTAGTCGGTGTATTTAAGGAAGAGATTTATAGATTGTTGATTGGATACGTCATCAATCGATACGAGGAGAAGGCCGGGAAGTGGCGGCGAGGAAGGAAAATACGGGAACAAGCATGACTGAGCACACACAGTTGGACAATTTGCATTTTATTTTCCGTTTTTGCGTAGGCTCAGTGCCAGGCCGATTAGTTGCAAAAGCCTGTGACGAGCTGGGAACTGACAAACTACGTGTACAGAGAGAAAACGTTTATTGCTGCTGCCAAGTCCTAATGAATGGTCTCTGCCCAAAACGTCGACCCCTCATTCATTACCAGAGATGTCCTCTGACCTGCAGAGTTCCCCCAATATTTTTGGTGTGAATCCGCTCTGAGGTCAAAGTTCAAAACACTAATGATTATCAAAGAACTGTAATGTCCTGGTTCATATATTTACTGTTATGTTTTATGTATTTCCTTTAGCAGTTCCGTAAGAGCAGTCTGTTCTGCTGGTAGCCTGTTTAGGTTACTGTTGAATAGAAGGACTATGTGCTACCCAATTAGCATTGTAGCATCAAGTGGAGCTTTTCTTGGAGAGAGACAGTAAGGTTGGTCTTTTTTTTTCTTTGTTGGGCGGCAGATGAGGAAGGAAGATGCTGGGAGAGCCGATCATAGAAACATAGAAATCCTGCACATACAAAATGTTGGGGGAGCTGAGCAGGTCAGACAGCATCTCTGGAAATGAATAAGCGCTCTAGGTTTCGGGGTGAGATCATTCATTAGGACTTGAAAGCAGCAATGTACCTTTTTAGTCTACACAGTTTCTATCGCTTTCCAGCTCATCACAGGCATTTGCAATTAATCAGCGTGATACAGAGCCCAAGCAAAAATGGAGGGGGAAAAAGTGTGGAAGTGGTAAAGAGTGTACGGAATCGGAGAAAACACCGGCGGAAACTACTGAATACTTTACTTCAGTATTCATTATAGAACAGGACCTTGGTGATAGTAGTACCAGACTTGCAGCAGACTGATAAGCTTGAGCATGTAGATATTAAGAAAGAGGATCAGTTTGGGCTTTCGGAAAGTATGAAGTTGCCTGGACAGGATGAGATGTACACCAGGCTACTGTGGGAGACGAGGGAGAAGATTGCGGCGCCTCTGGTGATGAGCTTTGTATCATCATTGGGGACGGGAGAGGTTCCGGAGGATTGGAGGTTTGACGTGTTTGTTCCTTCATTCAAGAAAGGGACTAGAGATAACCTAGGGAATTATAGACAAGTGTGTCTTAACTCAATGGTTGCTCAGTCGACGGACAAGATCCTGAGAGGCAGGATTTAGGTTCTGTGGAAAGTGTGGAGGTCTAACTATGGAAAAGGATCTTGGTGATTGCAGTGATAAGTTGCAGCAAACTGAAATGCTTGAGGATGTCGACATTAAGAAGGAGGATGTGCTGGAGCTTTTGGAAAGCATCAAATACGATAAGTCGCCGGGACCGGATTAGATGTATCCCAAGCTACAGTGGGAGGCGAGGGAGAGGATAGCCGAGCCTATAACGATGATATTTGCATCATCAATTGGGGCGTGAGAGGTTCTGGAGGATTGGAGTGTTACGGATGTTGTTCCTTTATTCAAGAAAGTGGGTACAGATAGTCGAAGAATTATAGACCAGTGAGCCTTACCTCTGTTGTTGGTACGTTGAGGGAGAAGATCCTGAGAGGCAGGATTGATGAGCATTTGGAGAAGTAGAGTATGATTAGGAATAGTCAGCATGGCGTTGTTAAGAGCAGTACGTCCCTCACGTGCCTGATTGAAACTTTGAGAATGTGACTAAACAAGTAGATGAAGGAAGAGCAGCAGCTGTAGTGCATACGGAATTCAGCAAGGCATTTGATAAGGTACACCATGCAAGGTTTATTGAGAAAGTTAGGAGGCAAGGGATCCAAGGGGACATTGCTTTGTGGATCCAGAACTGGCTTGCCCACAGAGAGGTTGTCGCGGTCCATATTCTGCATGCAGGTTGATGACCAGTGGTGTGCCTCAGTGATCAGTTCTGGGACTCTTACTCTTCGTAATTTTTATAAATGAACTGGATGGGGATCTAGAGGGAAGGGTCAGTAAATCTGGTTATGACATAATGGTTGGTGGTGTTTTGGAAAGTGTGGAGGCCTATCAGAGGTTACAGTGGGACATTGATAGTATGCAGAACTGGCCAGAAGAGTTGCAGATGGAGTTCAACCCAGATAAGTGTGAGGTGGTTCATTCTGGTAGGTCAAATATGATGGCAGAATATAGTATTAATAGTAAGACTCTTGGCTGTGTGGAGGATCAGAGGGATCTTGGGGTCCGAGCACGTAGGAGGCTGAAAGCAACTGTGTAGGTCGACACTGTGGTTAAGAAGCCGTACGGTGTATTGGCCTTCATCAATCGTGGAACTGAATTTAGGAGCCGAGAGGTAATGTTGCAGCTCTTTCTGGGCCTGGTCAGACGCCACTTGGAATACTGTGCTCCGTTCTGGTCCGCACTACAGGAAGGTTGTGGAAGCCATAGAAAGAGTGCAAAGGAGATTTACAAGGATGTTAGAACATATGACATAGAACATAGAACATTGAATAGTACATCACATTACAGGCCCTTCGGTCCACAATGTTGTGGAGAAGCTCAAACCCAGCCTCCCATATAACCCCCCACGTTAAATACCTCCATATACCTGTCCAGTGGTCTCTCAAACTTCACCAGTGTATGTGCCTCCAACACCGACTCAGGCTGTGCATTCCACGCACCAACAACTCTATGACTGAAAAACATTCCTCTACTATCCCCCTTGGACTTCCCTCCATTTAACGTAAAGCCATGTCCTCTTGTACTGAGCAGTTGTGCCCTGGGGAAGACGCGCTGGCTGTTCAATCTGTTTATTCCTCTTAATATCTTCTACACCTTTATCATGTCTCCTCTCATTCTCCTTCTCTCCAAAGAGTAAAACCCAAGCTCCCTTAATCTTTTATCATAATGCATACTCTCTAAACCAGGCAGCATCCTGGTAAATATCCTCTGTACCCTTTCCAATGCTTCCACATCCTTCCTATAGTGAGGCGATCAGAACTGGACACAGTACTCCAAGTGTGGCCTAATTAGAGTTTTATAGAGCTGCATCATTACATCGCGTTTATTAAACTCTGTCCCTCGACTTATGAAATCTAACACCCCATAAGCTTTCGTAACTACCCTATCTAATGTAAGACAACTTTCAGTGATCTATGGACATGTACTCCAAGATCCATCTGCTCCTCCACACTACCAACTATCCTGCCATGTACTTTGTACTCTGCTTTGGAGTTTATCCTTCCGAAGTATACCACCTCACACTTCTCCAGGTTGAACACCAACTGCCACATTTCAGCCCACTTCTGCATCCTATCAATGTCTCTCTGCAATATTCGACTATCCTCTACACTCTCTACAACGCCACCAAGCTTTATGTCGTCTGCAAACTTGCCAACCCACCACATCCAGGTCGTTAATAAAAATCACGAGAAGTAGAGGTCCCGGAACAGATCTTTAAGCGGCACAACTAGACACAACCCTCCAATCGGAAGGTACTCCCTCCACTACGACCCTCTGCTTTCTGCAGGCAAGCCAATTCTGAATCCACCTGGCCAAACCTCCCTGGATAACATGCCTCCTGACTTTCTGAATAAGCCTACCGTGTGGTACCTCGTCAAATGCCTTACTAAAATCCATGTGGATCACATCGACTGCACTACTCTCATCTTTTTGCCTGGTCACCTCCTCAAAGAACTGTATCAGGCTTGCTAAACACAATCTGCCCTTCACAAAGCCATGCTGACTGTCCCTGATCAGACCGTGATTCTCTAAATTCCCATAGATCCAATCTGTAAGAATCTTTTCCAACAGCTTTCCCACCAAAGACGTAAGGCTCACTGGTCTATAATTACCCGGACTACACCTAATACCTTTTTTGAACAAGGGGACAACATTCGCCTCCCTCCAATCCTCCGCTGCTATTTCCGTGGACAACGAGGACATAAAAATCCCAGCCAGAGACTCAGGAATCTCTTCCCTCGATTCGTGGAGCAGCCTGGGGAATATTCCTCCAGACCCGTGGACTTATCCGTCCTAATGTATTTTAACAACTCCAGCACCTCCTCTCCCTTAATATCAACATGCTCCAGAACATCAACCTCGCTCATATTGTCCTCACCTTGATCAAGTTTCCAATCATTGTTGAACAGCAAAGAGAAGCATTCATTGAGGACCTCGTTCACTTCCACAGCCACCAGGCACATCTTCCCACTTTTATCTCTAATCGGTCCGACCTTCTCTCCTGTCATCCTTTTGTTCTTCACATAATTGAAGAATGCCTTGGCGTTTTCTTTTACTCTACCCGTCAAGGCCTTCTCATTTCCCATTCTTGCTCTTTTCAACCCCTTCTTAAGCTCCTTTCTTGATACTCTATATACCTAAATAGCCCCATCTGATCCTTGCTTCCAAAACCTCATGTATGCTGCCTTCTTCCACCGGACTAGATTTTCCACCTCACTTGTCACCCATGGTTCCTTCACCCTACCATTTTTTTATCTTCATCACCGGGACAAATTTATCCATAACATCCTGCAAAGGATAATTAAACATCGACCACATGTCCATAGTACATTTCCGTGCAAAAACTGCACCTGCATTCCATAGAAGCTAATTAAGGGAATGTCCGCCGGGAATGTCGACGTCACCGCGGAGGTGTGGCTGCTGGTTAACTGTTCTATTAATATGTCTCCCTCTCAACTACATTCTCAGTCAGAGTCGCCAGTCTACGCTATTAGCGACCAGCGGTCTCCAGATAGAGAGAGGACAGAGATTGGATCGGGAACAGGAATTTGGAGTATTCCAGCAATGGATCTGCAAAATGAATCGCGGAACGCAGTGGCATCTGTAAGGAATATTTTCTGGAAATATCCATATCTGGATCAAAATCCTAAAGGAATACTTTTGGACATTCAAATCCAACTGGCGCTTGATTCCGTCAAAATGATTTACTTTCCTGTACTCGCCATTGTAGCTGTCCCTGGTAAGTGTCTTGTCTCTTCCTCGTGATTAACGTTGAACAGTATGAGTCAGCTTCTCTTTCCTACCTGTCCTCTAACGACGCGCTAATTGCATGGCAGGTCTCTCAAACCGGTACCGCTTCAGCAACACCGGCTGAGTGAATTACGGATGTTCGCTCTCCAGCTTTGGGGCTGTCAGCGTCCCGGTTACTTCTCTGTCAGGCAAACGTTATCTGTGTCTCTTTTCCTCTCAAACACTGCCACCTAGTGACCTCTCATGCAGATTCACTCCCAGAGAAGCATGTTCGAGCTCCCACAACCTCCCCGCACAGTGCGCACCCTCCAATCTAGGCAGTATTCCGGCAAATTACATCTGCACCTTTTGTGAAGAATACACATGTTTCCGGTGCTTTATGTTCCACAGTCCATTTGGGACGTGGTGGGATAATTTAACTTTCTCGCTGTTTGTTGGAGGGGACTGCATCGAGGGAAGGAAGGAATGAACGAAGGAATAAATACATAGATAGTTCTAGCGTCCAGGCGGAATGAGCACAATGTTGCTAAAAGCGAAGTCACCTACCTGGGAGGGGCAAATGGAAGAACGGAATACAATTAAGTGGTAAACGATTGCAGTATGCTGCCGTGTAGAGATACTTTGGAGTGTTTGTTATTCAATCACAAAAGTTTGGTTTACAACAGCAGCAGGCTAACACGAAGGCAATTGGGATATTGACCTTCATTGCTACAGGGGTGAATTTAAGAGCAGGGAGTTTATGGTGCAACTGCACAAGTTACTGGTGAGGCGGCAGCTGACGTATTGCGTGCTGGTCTGGTTTCCTGACTTGAGGAAGGATTTACTGGCGTTGTAGTGTTCACCATTTTGATTCCAGACATGAGGTGGTGAGACTATCAGGAGAGATTGAACTGCCTGGGACTGCGCACACTGGAATTCAGAAGGAATCAGAGACGATGTTTTGGCAACATATAATATTATGAAAGGGCTAGATAAAACAAGGGCAGGAAAATTGTTTCCATTGGTAGGCAAGTCTAGAACTATGGGACATTGACGGAAGCTTGTGGGCAGCGAACGTAGGACGGAGATGAGGAGGAACTGCTTTTCAAAGAGGTCAAGTCAAGTCAAGTCAAGTCACTTTCATTGTAATTTCGACCATAATGCTGGTACGGTACGTAGTAAAAAATGAGACAACGATTTTCAGGACCGTGGTGTACAGGACTGCGTAAAGTGCACAAAACAGTGAAGGCATGACAATAAATAATAAATAGGATAATAGGGGAATATGGTGTAAACACAGGCTCTGGGTGTTGAGGAGTCTGATAGCTTGGGGGAAGAAACTGTTACAGAGTTTGGTCGTTACATAGTTTAAAGAGACCGAGAGCTTTGGTGCCTTTTTTTCCCCAGACGACAAAAGGGAGAAGAGATTGTATGAGGGATGCATGGGGTTCTTCATAATGCTGTTTCCTTTGCGGATGCAGCGGGTAGTGTAAATGTCCGTGATGGCGGGAAGAGAGACCCTGCTTATCTTCTCAGCTGACCTCACTATCCGCTGCAGGGTCTTGTGTTCCGAGATGATGCAATTGTTGAAAACGAGGAATTCTCTGCCCAATGAAGCAATGGAGGTTACCTCAGTAAATATATTTCAGAGATGTGTGAATAGATGTTTGCGTAGTAGGGTATTAAGTGTTTTATTGGGGGTGGGGAGCAGATAGATGGAAATGATTCCATGGTCAGAGCAGCCATGATCATCTTCAATGGCGGCGCATGCCAGTCCGAACAGATGGACTATTCCGGCTACTATTTCTTCAGTTCTTCTGCTCTAATGTTCTCTCGTGTTTACAGTTTAAGGAAGTTGAATTTCTGTCACTGTGATAGTCGGTACATTAAACAGTTCATTACCACGTCCTGTTTTCAAATCTTTCTCCTGACGCCAAAGATCAGAACACATTCCAGCCATAGATTGTTATCACTCTTTCGCCCATAGGGCTCGGGAGGTGAATTCGCCCGTTCAAGCACCGAGCCTTCTCCGCCATTCCATGATAGCTGATTGATTATCCCTCTCACCCATATTCTGGCGCCCACTCCCCGTATCCAGAGACGCCCCGAAGATTCAAGAGCTATTCCTGCAAATGACTCCAATGAGCTGACTCTCACAGCCGTCTGTGGCAAAGAATTCCACACATTCACCAGTCTCGGTTTAAAGAAATTTCCACCCACATCTTTTCTAAAGTGATTTTTTTTCTATTGCCAAACCTCGTCTTCACTTGTAGACTCCCCCAATTCAGAAGCTACCCAATCCACATCCATGATATCTAGACATTTCGATATTCAATGATTTTCAGTGAGATCCGCCACATTCTCCTGAACCTCAGCAGGTACATTATAATCACAACCGATTTAATAATGGCTCCCGATAATCTCCTTAGAGGACACATTCATGCCATGCCATCTCTACTCTAGAAAGTGCTATCGATTAAAATAATTGTTGTTAAAGAATGTTTCCACCCAAATGCGTGTTAATGGTCTTTATCTCACTCCGCACAGTGAACGTGGTGACAATCGTCATCCTGTCGCGGGGAAAGTGCGGTCTCTCCAAAGGCGTCACAATGTATCTGGTTGCCATGGTCGCAGCGGATCAGCTCGTCGTTCTCTTCGATCTGGTATTGAGCAAGATTCTGGTGATGTTCATGACATTTGAGGTCATAGTCTGGTTAGCACGTGTTCCCGTGTGTAACATCCACGCCGTCGTTTTCTACGCCGCCACGGACTGTTCTGTCTGGTTCACCGTCTCTTTCACCTTTGATCGATTTGTCGCCATTTGTTTTCAGAAGCTGAAACGAAAATACTGCACCGGGAGAGCGGCGGCTCTGGTTCTGGGGACAGTGACTCTGCTGAGCTGTGTAAAGAACTTTTTCTGGTACTTTTTTTTCGAAGGGTCATATTCATTATTAATTACTTCCGTGCTCTGTAATCGTAGTGACCGTTTATTTTCCCCACTTCAGCTGGCAAAATTTCAGGTGATTCATCACCTCTTCACCCCAGTGTTACCCTTTATCCTGGTTCTGATACTCAACAGTTTAACCATCAGGCACGTCTTAGTGGCCAGCCGAGCCCGGAGGAGACTCCGTGTTTCTCGCGATGGCGAGGCGCCCGTCGACCCGGAGATGAAAAACCGCAGGCAATCCCTCCTGTTACTGCTGGTGATGTCGGGGAATTTCATCCTGCTGTGGGCGCTGCTGACGGTGTATTCCGTATGGGAAAGCTTCATTATTTACTTTCCATGGGACCCCCCGGAATCTCTGCGAGAGCTGGGCTACATGCTGCAACTGCTGAGCTGCTGCACCAACACTGCCCTTTACGCCGTGGTCCAGGCCAGGTTCAGGGTGCAGCTGAAGGAGACGGTGAAATCGCCCTTAAGTCTCATGACAAAGTTCACTCGGCGTTGTCAGGACCGCATTTATCATCGCTGACGCTTCTCCCATTCCGCGGCAACATTCCCAATTCGTCAGTGGCATGTGAATTTCCACTGAGGCTGTGAACAACCCCGATAAGCTACCGTACTCCCCTATACCCGAGAGAATCGGGGACGTGTTCCCAATCTGCCTCCACTTTGCTCTTTCCAGTTTACTTTCTTCACGAGCTCCCTGCAATGTCTGCTTCCGTTCCACCAAGTTGGTGATTCGACCGATATTTGCATGAGATGCCTTGCCATCGACATCGGAACACCAACGTATTTCCCTGCCGGTATTTCGTGCGGCCCGAATGCCTGCTCAGGTACGCCCGGTGCAGCTCAATCTGTTTCCTCTGGCGAGAGCTTTTGTTTCCAAGCGCCCCAGGTATCGAACAGTTCCGGAAGACTGGTTACCATGGACAGACTGCAAATCTCCTCTTGATCGGGGGTTCTTTACCATCTGTCTCTCACCCTGAGAATAATTCAGTAACTCGCACTCGTAAAACCACTCGCCCAATCGCCGTTCGTCCGGTTCAAGCAGCAAATGCCATCGCAATGCCTTCTGGTAAATGAAATATATTCTTGGACACTTTGTGCAGCAGAGGTCCAATCTATCGAATTGGATTGAGTACATTAGGTAGGTGGGAAGGTGATTGCTGAGGAAAAACGCAGTATGCCTGTTTATTTATTCAGATTCGGCAAAACTGTGAGATGCTGTGAGAAGTATGGCTCCAGGATAAATACCTCAATTGGTCTGGTTACATCAGAGCTGTTTCCCACTGCTTCGTCAGGAATAGCATCTTGCAGTGGAGTATTCCTCCTGAGATATTGATTTGTACGTAAACTCCCCGGAAGGCCGACGCGCATCTTTCGTTCAAGTTCGACAGTGAGTTGTTCCGGGGTTTGTGATATACTTCACTGACTCGGATGTAGGCAAAATAGTTGACTTTCAGACGACCCCACACCCAAAAAAACACATTTGCTTTGAGAGATACACAAAGTGACGGAGGATCATCGGACAGTAATTTCACATTAATTCTACAGAGCAAGACCTCTACACAGAGAGTAGTGGGTGGATGGGGTTCACTTCCTGGGATGGTGGTAGAGGCAGTAGGACCAGTGACCTTCAGGAGATTCTGAGCCAGACATGTGCCTATGAGGAAGTCCTGATTGCCAATTACTTTTCTTCGATCCTCCCGGGTTTCCTAATTTCCTGTAGATGTGTCTCCAGCGAAAACTTCTGCTGTTTATTCATTTCCACAGATACAGCCTGTCCTTCTGTGTTCCTCCAGCATTTCCTGTGTTTTTCAAACATCTGCAATTCCCTCGTGTTTCTCCTCCTTTAGTTCATTTCTGGCTTCTTTTCACTCCTCTTGTGTCTCGTTCGTCCCGAACTTGCGAGGTTTTACATACTTCCCCCTTTTTCCTTGAGTTAATTCATCAAATCGCTAGGCAGCTGTCGAGGAATTTATGTATATTCAAGGCAGACTTTGATAGGTTCCTGCTTGGTCAGGGCATGAAGAGATACAGGGAGAGAGCAGGACCAGAAGGATTAGTGGGAAATGGGACCAGTCATGTTTAAATGGTGGAGCAGACTCGATGGGTGAAACTGCTTAATTCTACTCCGATATCTTATGGATACATAGAGGAACGGAGAGCAGAGGAGGCTGACACAAAACAGCAGGATTCGACCATTCGCGAACATCGCGACTGACCGGACGTTACAACAAGGGTCTTTTCAATTCCATCCGTCTGACATCAGAATTCTCTTATGAAACTCCACATTAAATATCCGGGACAGTCAATTCCTTAGCCTCGCCACTCGGTCGCTGTTGAAATTCCATCTCATCTCTATTCTGAGTGGACCAGTCTGTTCTGATGTTGTGCCCCCTGTTCCCAGACTCCTCCACATCCACTCAATGTTGGTCGTTTTAATATTTCATAGATTTCAATGAGGTTCCTCCAAATTCCCTCGTTCTTCTAATCTCCAGCGAGTACTGGCCCAGATCTTCATTCGTTATACCTTTAATTCCCGCGGTTACTATCGTGTCCTCCACTGGGCCTACTACAATTCTATCTGAATTGTTTTTGGAAGGGGTGGCTGCCGAATGGAGCGGGAAGGGTGGATGGACAAATTGCATTGCTCTGAGCATTGCCACAGCCTACGACAATCTGCTGGAATGGCCATGAAATGGGGAAAAGCATCAGATAGAATATCCGAGATTTACCTGCCCGGTTCCTCACAGTGACGACACAAATAGAGCTGGGTGAGTAATTGAAACTGCTGTGAGCCAAATCAAAAGTGGGCTCGAATCGGCAAACCGGAGGGAGTGGGACAATCTGACTGAATAGGCCCACAACAATAATCTCTCGCTCAAAGTCAGCAAAATCGAAGAAGTGATTATTGACAAAAGGAAGAGGAATCCCGAGATACATCAGAGGTGCCAGTGGTCGGTATATTTAAATTCCGTCATCGTTTCAGAAGATCCGTTCTGGGCCAAGCGCGGAAGTGCCATTACAAAGAAGGCAGGAGAGCACCTCCACATCCTTCGAACTTTGCGCAGATTCGGGATGGGAGGCAAAAGTTTGTCACACCTCTATTCATGGGCTTTTGAGAGTACCGACTGGTTCTGTCAAACCCTGTTATGGACCAATGCACAGGAACAGGAAAAACCTCGGGCACAGTCCATCAAAACGGACAGTCCTCCTCACCATTGAGCACATCATCAAAGGACGTTAAGTGAAGAGAGCAACGCCGATCATCAAGGACCTCCACCAACCGGGACATACACTCTCCTCGATGCTGCCATCACAAGGGAGCAAACGGGTTGCTGCTATCGGGAAGGAGGAAAGGGGGTCGCAGTTCCCACACAACCAGTTCACGAACAGTTGTTACCCTGCAACTATCGGCCTCATGAACCAGCCTTGATAACCTCACTAACCTGAAATCCGAAATTATTCCACAAGCTCTGGACTCTTTTTCAAAGACTTTACAACTCAAGCGCTCAGTGTTATTTTTTTTTTATTTGGCCATCAAACTGTATCCCTATCTATCCATCCATCCATTCTTTGTTCAGTAATGTATTTATGTCCTGTTTGCTCAATTTGTCTGCTATTGCACATTGGTTATTTTATCAGTTTTGGCATGGCACTTCAATGTTTCAGTTGCATTTCTCTGTTGTACTCTGGATGCCAGCAAGAAAAGTAACCTCAAGGTAGTATTTGGTGAAATAACACGGTTTGATAATAAACTTACTTTGACTTTGACGTGACCACGTGTTCATTGACCCGATTGAGAGAGAGCTCAAGAGCCTGGAATTCAACGTTAAACCTGTTGATGGAGTGGGGATTGATGTAACACGAGGAGAGGATGCAGTACAATGCGAAGTTCACGTGCTCGAAGGAAATCGAAGGGTTTCAGGATGTTCTAAAGGTAAATGAGTCTGGCAGAGTGGTCAGCCCTGGGATTAATGACAAAGGGAAAAGCAAAACAACAGTGAATAAAGGATATGGGAATGGAATATTTAGATATTCCATAAAATCATTAGATGAAGGAGCAGAAATAGCCCATTGGGCTATCGAGTCTTCTAAGACAGTCTATCACGGCAGATCCAGAACTCACTCAAGCATATCGCTCTAACCTCACGCCGTATTATTTGATGCCCTGATCGATCAGGCTGCGATCGATTTTCACCTTCAATATCTGCACGGTCACGGACTCCTCAGCAGCCTGTTCTGAAGTGTCGCGCCTCATTTGTGAGTTTGTGTCCGCCAGTGAATGATACCTCCACCAGAGTAAATAGTCATTCCACATCGACCCGTTCTAGTCCTTTCAACATTCTGTGGATTTCAATGAGATGCACCCCCATGATTCTAAAGTCCAGCGAGTACAGGCCCAGAGCTGTCAAACACTTCTGTTATGTTAACCCTTTTCCGAGAATTGTCATCATGACATTCCTCTGAACTCTTTTCAATAACAACAAAAATCCTTTCTGAAATATGGGACACCAAACTGTTTGCAATGCTCTCAAGTGTGACCTGACTATTGTGTTATAAACCGTCAGCATTAGTTCCTTGCTTTTATATCCGATTCCCAAAAATAATAAATTTAAACATTGCGTTTGCCTTCTTTACCACAGATGTAATCACCAAACTATTCTTCTGGAAATCTGAAGCGAGTACTCCTGAGTCCTCCTGCACCTTTGGTATTTGCATTTTCTTCTCATTTAGGTAATAATCTGTCCTATCTTTTCATTTTACCAAAATACATTCTCGTACATTTTCCAAAACTGTATTCAATCTGCTACCGCCCTCCCCATTCTTCCAATTTGTCTAAGTCTTGCTGCAAACTCATTGATTCCTCAGCACTACCTAGCCCACACCCACCTATCTTCATATCTTCCGCAAAGTTTACCAGAAAGGCATGAATTCCATTATTCAAATCATGGACAAACAAGGTTAAAAGTACATGTACCAATTCTGACCCTGAACCACACCTCTAGTCACCGGTAGCCAACCACAAATGGCCCCCTTTATTCCCACTCGTTGCCTCCTGCCTGACATCCATTCCTCTGTCAAAGCCAGTATCTTTCCTGTAACTACATAGGATTTTACCTTGTTAAGTAGCCTGATGTGTGGCTCCTTATCAAGCACCTTCTGAAAATCCAGGTAAATGACATCCACGGCCTCACCTTTATTCCCGCTGTTTGTCACTTCCTGGAAGAACTCTAACAGATTTGTCAGCCTAGATTTCCATTCAGAGAAACCCTTCTAACTTTGGCTTATTTTCTCATTAGTTTCAAAGAACCTTGTATCTCATCCTTAATAATGGACTCCAACTCTTTCCCAGTTAAATTAAGCTAAATGGCCTACAATTCCCTAGGAGATTTATCCACCTTAAGACCTTTGTGTTTTCCGAGCACTCTTTCATTTGGCACAACAATGACACTCACTTCCCGTCCCTGACACTCTCGGAACTCCAGCATTCTGATAATGCCTTCCACAGCAAACACTTATACAAAGAACCCGCTAAGCACATGGGTCCTTTCTGAGCCCTCATTGCTGCTTTATAGTCGTAAATATAGAAAATTAGCTTTCAATTGCTGTGCCCCTAGGTCTGGCTAGGAACAACAATATATGGAGTTATATAAACCACATATTCAATAATTCAATGGGGACCATTTTAGGGACAGTGCCCATAATCGCAGAAGTTTCAAGGTTGCTATAGGTTGTGATTAAAATGGTCTTCACGGGACAGCGCTCAGTTGGCCGAATGCCGGATACAAATGCATTGGGCAGGAACTGGGGAACGTTCATTAAGAATCGCCGTCGGGTCTAAGTCCACACATGACATTTGGATGCATTATAATATCGATCTAGTAACAGCATGTTTTTTGTTTATGAAGATGAAGCTAAGTTAGAAGAAAGACAATGCAATCTTCGAGAAGTTAAATGTTTTGAAGCATTGTAGATACGGACAGGAGAAACAAATGATGTTTAATGTTTAGTCATCCTATATCGATACGGACATGTGGAGGTTAACAAACAAAGTGGGAATGTTGAAACAACGGATATTGAGAAGGTATATGAGGAGCAAATAGTGAGCGAGAGAATGGCGTGCCTTTTAGGGAGGAAAGCAGGGTACCTGGAGACAAGTTGTTCGGGATATCCTTGATGATTATTTAACAACGGTATTCGACACGAAAACGGATACACTGTAGGAAAAATTCAGGAGGCGATGGATATTATTATACGGTACGATGGTACTGTGACAAAGGTGTTGAGTCATTTTCGCGAACCCACTATGCATTGCGTCATTATCCCGCTGCGCCATATTCTGGCCTTTTTCTCCACCATCTAGGTGTCTCCACTGAACCACCTGTCGGGTCCTGCAACTGTTCAATCCCCTGAATCACCTCCTCTCTCTCTTCCATTCCGAGCCGCTGCGTTGGACTCAGTTCCGGAGACCAGGCCGCTGCGGCATTCCCGTGGTCGGTTGTCCCGCCAACAATATCCAAGTCGATAAAACTTTTAATGGTGGGAATAACTGTAGAGTGTTCTGCACTGCCTGTTTATTGCTTTTCCCTCTCCTGTCGATCACATAGTTACCTGGCACCTGGAACTGAGCGGTAACACCTCGCTCTCCCGTAAAGAGCCGAATGACAGTGACCGACAGCTCCAGATTACGACATAAAAAATGATTACCTTGTTACACCGTTACAGACTGTAGGATGTAGTGGCTATCACTGAATCGTGGCTGAAAGCTGGTCGCATTTCCGAACATTGTCCAAGGCTACAAGTTGCACCGGAAGGATAAGAAGGTTTGCAGAGTGGGTAGCGTGGCTATGCATGTAAAGAATGGGATCAGCTTACGAGAAAGATGTGAGATAGGATCGTAAGCTGTGGAATCATTGTGGGTTGGGTTAAAGAACTGTCAGGGTAAAAGGACCCGCATGGGACGCATATACAGGCCTCCCAACAGCAACTGGAATACAGAGCACAGATTTCAACCGGAAAGAAATGTGTACATAAAAGTCGATGTTATGATAGCCACGGAATTTTTCTACATGCAGCTCGATTGGTTTGGCTTGTTTGTGCAGACTGTCCTTAAGCCGACTTGCGGATCAGCTGTACTGCATTGGCTGCGGTGAAATGAATCAGAAATGATTAGACAGCTTGAGGTAAACGGGTCTTTAGGAGGCAGTGATTACAATATAATGGCGCTCAATTTCAAATATGATAAGGGGAAATTAAAGTCTGACGCAGTAGTATTTCAGTGAAATGAAGGAAATTACAGTGGTATGAGAAAGGTGATGGCTAAAATAAATTGAAGCAGATGCTGTCAGGATTGTCTGCAGGGCAGAAATGCGGTGAGCTGGCAATACAGGGGAACGTGCAGAATGCATATACTTTAAAAACCACAACATACTCTAAGGACAAATTGATAAAATCGGGGCAAACGGGAAAGTAAAATTTATGGGAAGACGGAAGATTTGTAAGCTTTCAAAAACGTTCAGAGTGCTATTAATAAAATCATTAGAGGGAAAAAGATGAAATATGAGAGCAAACAATATCAAAATGGATCGTGAAAGCGTTTTTACGTGAATAAAAAATCAATGCGAAATGGCGGTGAATGTAGGACTGCTAGAAAATGAGGTAGGCAAAATAACAACGGGGGAAAAGGAGATGGCAGATGAGGTAAATGAGTATATGGCATCCAGCTGCACTGTGGAAGACACTGGCCGTTCGCCTGTTGTCGTACTGTGTGAGGGGAGAGAAGTGGGTGCAGGTACTGTTACAAGAGAGAAGATGCTCAAGCACCTGAAAGACTTCAGGGTGCATAGGTCACCCGGAGCAGATCAATTGTACCTTCGTGTTCCTAAAGAGTAAGTGCAAGAGATGGCAAAGGTATTAGTATTGCTCATTCTAAAATCACTGGAATTTGGCTTGGTGCCAGAGGACTGAAACACTGTAAATACCACCTCAGGCTTCAGGAACGCAGGAAGGTAGCAGAAAGGGAATTATGGACCAGATAGCCTGAACTAAGTAGTTGGGACGATGCTGTATATATATCAACGGTAAAAATGACGGAATAGATGGCTTTGTTGCCAGGTTTGGAGATTGTACGGAAATTGGTGCAGGGGCAGGTACTGTTGAGGAAACAGGCCGTTTGCAGAAAATTTAGAGAATTGGCATGAAAGTGACAAGTGAAATCAAATGTTAGAAAATGCATAGTCATGCGCTTTCGTAACAGTTTAAATGTGCAGACTATTTGCTAATCGTGGAAAAATTCCAGCGAACTGAGGTGCAAAGGGAAATTGGAGCCCTTTTGCCGAGCACCTAAAAGGTTAACATGCGGATAGAGTCAGAGGTAAGAGAGAAAAATATAATGTTAGCATTCCTTTCAAGAGGGCAAGGAAACAGAAATAGCGAGCTTTGCTAAGATTTTACAGGGCGCTGCTGAAGCGTCAGCGTGTGTATTTTGAGCAGCTTTCGGATAATCTTCCAACAAAATACGTGCTGGCATTGGAGAGGGACCAGACGTACTTATCTAGGATGGTTCCAGGAATGAAAGAGTTGTCATACAAGAAACATTTGATGCTGCTGGGTCTGTACTCGTAGGGCTCCGGAGGAACAAAGTGGGATCTCAATTCAACCTTTAGAATGTTGAAAAGCCCCGGAGAGAGGATGTGGAAAGGATGTTTTCCATGCTTGGTGTGTACAGGACAACGAGGTGTAGCCTCAGAACAGAGAAGCGTCCGTTTCAAACAGTGATGTGGAGGACATTTGTTCGCCGGGAATGGTGAAATTGTGGCATATATTACCACATTCAGCTGTCGGTAGGAGTTTTAAGGAAGAGATTTATCGGTTTATGATTGGACACTGCATCAAAATTTACGGGGAGAAGGCCGGGGAATGGCGATGAGGAAAGGAAATAAATTATCAGCTATGCTTGAACAGACTCGATGGGGCAAATGACTTAATTCCTCTCATATATATAATGGTCTTAAGG
Organism: Hemitrygon akajei; assembly: GCF_048418815.1. Lineage (NCBI taxonomy): Eukaryota > Metazoa > Chordata > Chondrichthyes > Myliobatiformes > Dasyatidae > Hemitrygon > Hemitrygon akajei. The sequence continues at coordinate 7,003,478 of NW_027331937.1, read as the reverse complement.
CCTGGTGATCTAAAATCTGTGAGAGTTACGGACATTTTTTTATCCGATTTTGCCTTGGCACCGACCCACGTTAATTGGTTGCAAATGCCGGTGATGAAACGGGATCTGAATGAAACTATATAGAGAAAAATAAAGTGACATACATTGCTGTTGTCAAGTTGTAATTAATGGTTCCGGTCCGAACCTTCATTCATTTCCAGAGATGTTGTCTGAACTGCTGAGCTCAACGAGCATTCTGTGTGTGATTCCATTCTAAGTTCAAAATTCAGAGCACAATGATTATCAGAGTACGATAATGCCCTGGTTCGTATGTTTACTGTTATGCTGTCAGGAAGGCAGCAGTGATAGAGGCTTCTATACTTAGCGGGTTAAACATGCTATTCTGCGGACGCAGACAATAAACTGGGATGGTAGTTTGCCTCCCTGGTGCCTGTGTCCGGGATCTTTCAGCGCATCCGAGATATGCTGCATTGGGAGGGAGGACAGCCAGAGATCGTGGTACGTTTTGGTACCAATGACATAGGTAAGAAAATGGTAGAGGTCCTGAAGGAATATTACCACAGGGAGTGATGGAGGAAGCTGAGAAGCAGGACAGCAAAGGTAGTGATCCCGAGATTACTGCCTGAGCCACGAGACAGTGTGTAAAGGAATTGAATGAGTTGAATAAATGCGTGGCTGAGCATTGGAGCAGGGGACAGGGATTCAGATTTCTGGATCACTTGGATCTCTTTTGGGGAAGGTCTGACCAGTACAAAATGGACGGGTAGCACTTGAATCCCAGGGGGACCAATACCCTGGCGCAGAGGTATGCTAAGGCTATTGTCGAGTGTTTCGAGTGGAATAGTTGGGGGTTAGGAACCGAACTGAAGAGACTGGGGAAGGTCCGGGTGGCTCATAAATAGAGAAAGTTTGTAGACAATGCGTCAGGGGTGATAGGCAGGTGATAGAGAATGGATGCGCTCTGACTGACGGTTTGAGTTGTGCCTAGTTTCAAGCAAGGAGTATTGTGAACAAAGCGGATGAGCTTGGAGCGTGGATTAGTACTTATGAAAGGGAATTATAAGGCTATCAGTCAAGAAATTGGAAGCTTAAATTGGGAACAGATGTCTCAGGGAATAGCACGGAAGCAATGTGGCAAATACTCAGGCAATATTTCTGTGGAGTTCTGCAAAGGTATTTTCCAATGAGAGTACGGTAAAGGAACCGTGGCGAACAAAGGCTGTAATGAATATAGTCAAGAGGAATAAAAAAGTTTACAACATGTTAAGAGAGCTAGGTAATGTTAGAGATCTGGAAGATTATAACGCTAACAGGAAGGACAATAAGAAGGAAATTAGTAGAGCCAGGAGGGGCTATGAGGAGGCCTTGGAGGGCAGGGTTAAATACAAACCCCAAGGTATTCTACAAGTTTGTGAAGAGCAAGAGGTTAGGACGTGAAAGAATAGAACCTATCAAGTGCAAGGTGTGTATGGAACCGAAGGGGGGTAAAAAACAGAAGTATTTAATGAATACTTTACTTCAGTATTCCCTATGGAAAAGGATCTTGGTGATTGTAGGGATGACTTGCAGCAGACTGAAAAGCTTGAGCATGTGGTTATTAAGAAAGAGGTTGTGCTGAAGATTTTGGAAATCATCAAGTTGGGTAAGTCACCGGGACCGGACGGACTAAACCCCAGGCTCCTGCGGGAGGCGAAGGGGGAGATTGTTGAGCCACTGGCGATGATCTTTGGATCATCAATGGGGACAGGAGAGGCTCCGAAGGATTGGAGGGTTGCGGATGTAGTTCCTCTATTCAAGAACGGGAGTAGAGATCGCCCAGGAAATTATAGACCAGTGTGTCTTACTTCAGTAGCTCGCACGTTGATGGACAGGATCCTGAGAGGCAGTATTAATCAAAATATGGAGAGATATAATGTGATTAGGAGTAGTCAGCATGGCTTTGTCAACTGCAGATCTTGCCTTATGAGACTGATTGAATTTTTTGAGGATGTGACTAAATACTGTGATGAAGGAAGAGTAGTAGATATAGTGTATATGCATTTCAGGAAACCATTTGATAAGGTACCTCATGAAAGGCGTATTGAGGATATAACCAGGCATAGGATCCAATGGGTCATTGTTTTGTGGATCCCGAACTGGTTTGCCCACAGAAGGCAAAGAGTGGCTGTAGACGGGTCATAATCTACTTGGAAATCGGTCACCAGTGGAGTGTCACAGGGACCTGTTCTGTGACCCTTACTCCTCGTGACTTTTATAAATGACCTGGATGGGGAAGTGGAGGGATGGGATAGAAAAGTTTGCGGTTCTATTGCATCGCTGACGGTCTGCAAATAAAAGGTTAAATTCACCTTTCATTCTGTAGAACTTAATTTAGGGAGTGTCCGTCGGGAATCATGACGTCACCGCGCAGGTGTGGCAGCTGGTTACCTGTTCTATTAATATGCCTCCCTCGTAACGACAGTTTCACTGAGAGCCACCAGTCTACACTATCAGAGTCCAGCGGGTCCAGATAGAGAGAGGACAGAGGCTCGACCGGGAAAAGGAATTTGGTGTATTCCAGCAATGGCTCTGCAAAATGCATCGAGGATCAGTGCGGCATCTGTAACTAATATTTTCTGGGCTTATCCAGATCTGTTTAAAAATTATAGAGGAATGTCGCTGGACTTCCGATTCGTACTGGCGCTTAAGACCGTCAAAAAGGTTTATTATCCTCTGCTCGCCATTGTCGCTGTCCCTGGTAAGTGTCTCTTCTCTTCCTCGTGATTAACGTTTAAAAATATGAGTCAGCTTTTCTTTCATACCTCTCCGCTAACAACGGGCTAAATTCATGGCAGGTCTCAGAAACCGGTACCGCTTCAGCAACACTGGCTGAGTGAATAACGGGCGTTCTCTATCCAGCGCTGGCGGTGTCGGCGACCCGGTTACTCTTCCGTCAAGCAAACGTTGTCTATGCCTCTTAGCCTCTCAAACACTGCCACGAAGGGACATCTCTCATGCACCTTCACTCCAAGAGAAGCAAGTTCGAGCTCACACAACCTCTCCCTATAGGGAGTGGTCTCCAATCCAGGCAGTGTTCCGGTAAATTTCATCTACACACTCTGTGAAGCATGCACATGCTTCTGGCGCTGAGGTGAACACAATTTCTGGTCGTTATGTTCCAAAGTCCAGTTGGGACCTGGTAGGATTAATCAGGCTTTCTCGAAGTTTGTTGGAGCGGACAGCTTCGCTGGAATAAATAGATAGATAGATAGATAGATAGATAGATAGATAGATAGATAGATAGATAGATAGATAGATAGATAGATAGATAGATAGATAGATAGATAGATAGATAGATAGATAGATAGATGATAGATAGATTGAAAGCCTCACCTGATAAAGAGAATGTGGCCACGTGGGCATCATTACTGCCATCATTTTCCGCCGACGCACATAGTGCAGAGGAATCTGAGAGTCTGCAGACGGTTATCGATTGGTATTAGGGTCTGTCAGGTGGTGAACAATGTTGCTAAAGGCGAGGTCATCCACTTGGGAAGGACAAATGGGAGAACAAAATATTATTTAAGTGGTAAACGATTGCAGTATGCTGCCGTGTGGAGGGTCATTAGAGTGTTTGTTCTTCAATCACCAAAGGTTATTTTGCAGCAGTAGCAGGCTAACAAGAATGGGGTATTGGCCGTCATGTTTCAATGTAATATACCTTCCCAGCGCTCGGGCTGTCGGGATTCCGGTTAGTTTTCGGTCAGGCAAACGTTATCTATCCATTCTCTCCTCTCAAACACTTCCACCAAGTAACCTTTCATAAGCCTTCACTCCAAAAGAAGCAAGTCTGAGAACAGGCAAACTCTCCTCACAGGGAATGCCCTACCATGCAGTCAGCTTTCTTCTAAATTTCATCCGCACTACATGTTAAGCTTACACGTCCTTCCTGTACTGAGTTGACCAGAAATTCTGGGCTTTATGGCCGCCATAGTGATGGGTCCAGTTTGGTCAGGGCAGGATTGATCGACTTTGTACAAGTTTGGTGGAGTGGGATGCATCACTGAATTAATTAAATAAATAGATATATATCCTCATCTGTTATAGAGAATGAGGTCACGTCGGCATCATCACTGTCATGATCTGTCGCCGCACAAAGGGTGCCGAGGAAACTGACAGCCTGCAGAGTGATATTAATAGCTTAAGCGAAAGCACAAGCGTCTCGTAATTTGATTAAAAAGGTGGAAATTGTGAGGTCATCAATTGGGAAGGACAAGTGGAAGAACAAGTGAAAAACAATTACAGGATGCTGCTGTATGGAGGGACTTGGCTTCAATCACAAAAAGGTTGGTTTGCAGGTGCAGCAAATGCGATTTTCGCCTTTATTGCCAGAGGGATTGAATTTTCGAGCGGGGATGTTTTGCTGCAATTGCCCGAAGTACTGGTGAGGCGGGGTCAGGAGAACTGTGAATTTCCGGTCTCTTAACTTGAGGAAGGATAAACTGGCTTTGTAGGAGATTCACCGGTTGATTGCAGAAGGATGAGAAGAGATCATATAGAAACATATAAAATTATGAAAGGGATAGATAATATACAGAAGGAAAATTGTTTCCACTGGTAGGTGAGACGAGAACTACGGGACACAGCCTGAAGATTCTGGGGAGTAAATTTAGGACGGTGATGACAGGGAACTGTTTCTCCCAGGGGGTGGGGAATCTGTGGAATTCTCTGCTCAAACAGTGGAGGCGAACTCAATTGATATACTTAAAACGGCCTGGAATATATGTTTGCATAGTGGAAGACTTAAGGGTGATGAGAAAATGCATGTTTACGGCGCTGAGTCTGTGGTCAGATCAGCCATGATCAGCTTCAGTGCCGGAGCATGCCAGACCGAAAAGATGGACTATTCCTGCTCCAATTGCTAATGTTCTTATGTCCTCATTTTCCCTCACATTTGCAGTTGAGGGGAGTTAAATTTATGTCACCGTGATACTTGGCATCTTAGTCAGTTCATTATTCTCTTAAAACGTAGACTTTGCAACTCTTTCTCCTGGTGCCAAAGATCAGAATACAATCCAGCCATCGATTGATATCACTGCTTAGCCCATTATTCTCGGGAGCTGAATTCGGCCATTCGAGCACCGAGCCTTCTCCGCCATGGGGATGAATAAAGTATCTATCTATCTATCTATCTATCTATCTATCTATCTATCTATCTATTCCATCAGAGTTGATTGCTACACCACATTCCAGCGCCCACTCCCCGTATCTATTGATGCCCCGACGAATCAAGAGCCTATCACTGTCGGCTGCAAAAGGAACCAAATGAAATGGCCCCCATAGACAAATATGGCGATAAATTTCTCACATTCAACAGCCTCTGTGTAAAGAAATTTTTGCCCATCTCTGTTGCACCGGGATGTCGTTCTATTTAGAAACCTCGTCTTCAGGTTGAAGACACCTCAATACAGACGCTACCCATTCCACGTCCACGATAGCTAGACCTTTCAATATTCGATAGGCTTCAGTGAGATTGCCCTCATTCTTCTGAATTTCAGCTGGTTCATTATAATCACCACCGATTTAGTAATGGCTCCCGATAATCTCCTGAGCAGATACATTAATTCCATATTCCTCTCTGCTCTCGGAAGGACTGTCAATTAAAGTAACTGTTTTCAGAGAATGTTTCCATCAAAATGTGTGTTAATGGTCTTTATTTCACTCCGCACAGTGAACGTGGTGACAATCGTCATCCTGTCGCGGGGAAAGTGCGGTCTCTCCAAAGGCGTCACAAGGTACCTGGTTGCCATGGTAGCAGCGGATCAGCTGGTCGTTTTATTCGATCTGATATTGAGCAAGATTCCGATCACTTACATTCCAGGAGAGGTTTTCCACTGGTCGTGTCGTGTTCCTGTGTGTAATATCCACGCCGTCATGTTCTACGCCGCCACGGACTGTTCTGTCTGGTTTACCGTCGCTTTCACCTTTGATCGATTTGTCGCCATTTGTTTTCAGAATTTGAAACGAAAATACTGCACCGGGAGAGCGGCGGCTCTGGTTCTGGGGACAGTGACTCTGCTGAGCTGCGTAAAGAACATATTCTGGTACTTTATGCTCGATGGGTCATATTCGATGTTACTTTTATCAGTGATCTGTTTACTTTCATTTCGTGTCTCCGCATCTCAGGAGACAACATTTGCAATTATTCATTTCCTCCTCACACCAATATTCCCCTTTGTCCAGATTCTGCTCCTCAACAGTTTAACGATCAGGCACGTCTTCTTGGCTAGCCAAGCCCGGAGGAGACTCCGTGGCTCTCGCGATTGCGAGAAGCCCTCCGACCCGGAGATGAAGAACCGCAGGCAATCCCTCCTGTTATTGCTGGTGATGTCGGGGAATTTCATCCTGTTGTGGGCGCTGCTGACGGTGTATTCCGTATGGGATAGTCTGTCTCTTTATATTCCCGCGAAGCCCCCGGATTCTCTGCGGGAGCTGGGCTACATGCTGCAACTGCTGAGCTGCTGCACCAACACGGCCCTTTACGCTGTGATCCAGGCCAGGTTCAGAGCGCAGCTGAAGGAGCTGGAGAAATCGACCTTCAGTCTCATTGCAAAGTTTACTCGGCGTTGTCAGAACCGCATTAATCCTCGGTGACGCTTCTCCCATTCCACCGCAAAATATCCCATTTTGTCTGGCAGTTTATTTGGTCATTGTAAACTGAAGTGTCGTTGGGACCGTGAAGCACTGCGACAGCCAAGGCCCGACCGTGGGGAAAAGACTGGATGCAAGACTTTTGAGACGGATCTACCCATTTAGGTTGATCCTTAAGACTAAGCTGCTTTGGGTGACATGGATTCAAAATTGTCCTGGACAGAGAGGACAGAGGGCGGTGCTGGAAGGCAGCCATTCTGCATGTGACATATGTCGGAGAAGTTCTGGCGTTTAACTTGGATAAAAAATGGGATGACTCATAAATATGCATTCACGCGATACAAAAAGTGATGGAGTTGTAAATGTTGAAGGATTTTGGTAAAAGTGCAGATGGGTTGAAAATGTGGTCAGAGAAATAATAACATTGCCAACGTATTGCGACAGTTCGGTCTCTGTTGCTTCGAAACGATGGAGAAATACGGGAATATCCTGTCGACAGGTGGCTTCACGACTATGACCCCTCTGCTCTTTGACACACTCTGCCCAAATAAAAAAAAAGTAGATTCGTTTCCCGCCAGTAGGTGGCAGTCGGCAATGCAGAGATTTCAATGTTCTAACCCATGAATCGCATTTTAATCACAACGTAGAACTAACAGCCCTTTGGTAAAGTTCGGCAGTGAGTTGTTCCGGGGTTTGTGATATATAGCTGACTCGGATTTATGCAAATCAGCTAATTCCTGCTGATGTCTCTCAGCGAAACTGTCTCCTGTTTGTTGGAGAACATCTTTAGACCATAAGAGCAAGAGATAAAGGAGCAGAAGTCGGCCATTCGGCCCATCGAATCTGCTCCGACAATTTATCGTGAGCTGACCCATTCTCCTATTTAGTCCCACTCCTTCGCCTTCTCACCATAAGCTTTGATGCCCTGGCTACTCGGATACCTATAAATCTCTGCCTTAATTACACTCAATGACTTGGCCCTCACTGCCGCACGTGGCAACAAATTCCACAGACCCACCACCCTCTGGCTAAAAAAAAAAAATCTTCGCATCTCTGTTCTGAATGTGCGCCCTTCAATCTTCAAGTCGTGCCCTCTTGTACTGGACTACCCCACCATGGGAAACAACTTTGCAACATCCAGTCTATGCATGCCTTTTAACATTCGAAATATTTCTATGAGGTACCCCCTCATTCTTCCCAACTCCAAGGAGTACAGACCAAGAGCGATCAAACGTCCTTCATATGTTAACCCTCTCATTCAATGAATCATTCTATTGAATATTCTCTGAAACCTCTCCAACGTCAGCACATCCTTTCTAAAATAAGGAACACAAAACGGCACAGAGTGCTCCAAGTAACGTCTTACCAGTGCCTTATAGAGCCTCAGCATCACATCCCTGCCCTTACATTCTATTACTCTGGAAATGAATGCCAGCATTGCATTCGCCTTCTTCACCACCGACTCAAACTGGAGGTTAACCATAATGGTATCCTATACGAGGACTCCCAATTGCAGTTGCATCTCAGAGCTTTGAATTTTCCACCTACTTAAATAATAGTTTGCCCGTTTATTTATTCTGCTAAAGTGCATGACTATACACTTTCCAAAATTGTTATTCATTTGCCACTTTTTTGCCCATTGTCCCAATCTATGCAAGTCTCTCTGCAGACTCTCTGTTTCCTCAGCATTACCGGCCCCTCCACCTCTCTTTGTATCATCAACAAACTTAGCCACAAAGCCTTCTATTCCATAATCCAAATCATTGATATTCAGCAAAAAAGAAGAGGCCCAACACGGACCACTGTGGAACGCCACTGGTAATCAGCAGCCAACCATAATGGGATTCCTTTATTCCCACTCCCTATTTCCTGCCCAGCAGGCAACGCTCTATCCAGGTATGTAACTTTACCGTAATTCCATGGGCTTTTATCTTGTTTAGCAGTCTCATGTGCGGCACCTTATCAAAGGCCTTCTGAAAGTCCAAATACACAACATCCACTGCATCTCCTTTGTCTAGCCTAATTATAATTTCCTCAAAAAAATTGCAATAGGTTTGTCAGGCAGGATTTTCCTTTAAGTAAACGATGCTGAGTTCGGCCTAGGTACTCCGTAAAATCATCTTTGACAATCGACTCCAACAAGTTCCCAATCACCGATGTCAAGCTAGCAGGTCTATAATTTCCTTTTAGCTTCCTTGCCCCCTTCTTAAAAGAGGAGTGACATCTGCAATCTTCCATTCCAGAACCATTCCAGATTCTATTGACTTTTGAAAGATCATTGCTAATGCCTCCGCGATCTCCAGATCCCACAGAAAAGGAGCGTGCATTCTATCTGGCCCAGGAGATTTATCTACACTCAGACTATTCAGCTTCCAGAGTACTTCCGCTGTCGGAATTCTGATTGTGTACACTTCTCTTCACTGACAGCCTTGTGTTTCCGGAATACTGCTAGTGTCTTCCTCAGTGAAGACTGTTGCGAAATTCTCGTTCAATTCCTCCGCCATCTCCTTATCTCCCATTACAATTTCTCCATCATCAATTTCCATGGGTCCAATATCTACTCTCTCCTGTCTTTTAACTTTTTATAGAGTTGGAAAAGCTTTTAGTATTCTTTTTGATATTAATTGCTAGCTTCCTTTCATAATTGATCGTTTTCCTCTTAATGACTTTCTTAGTTTCCTTTTGGAAGCTTTTAAAATACTCTCGATCCTCTGTCATCAACATAACTTTTGCTTCCTTGCATGCCCTCTCCTTTGCTTTTTACTTTGGATTTGACCTCTCTTGTTAACCACAGTTGCATCCTTTTTTCCATTCGAAATATCTTCGTTTTTGGAATGTATCTGTCTTGTACCTTCTTCACTTCTCGCATAAACTCCAGCCACTGCTGCTCTGCCGTCACAACTTTGGCCAGTTCCTCTCTCATGCCACTGTAATTTCCTTTACTCCACTGAAATACAGACACATCAGATTTTAGCTTTTCTTTCTCAAATTTCACAGTGAACTCAATCATGTCATGATCACTGCCTCCTAAGGGTTCCTTCACTTCCATCTCTCTAATTACCTCTGCTTCATTACACAATACCCAATCCAGTAAAGCCGATCCCCTAGTGGGCTCAATATCAAGTTGTTCTAAAAAGCCACCTCGTAGGCATTGTACAAATTCTCTCTCTTAAGATCCAGTTCCCTCATGCACTCACATGTTAAAATCAAAAACAGTTATCGTAACTTCTGGCAACCCTTTTCTATTTCCTGTTGTAATTTGCCGTCCACATCACTGCAGCTGTTCGGAGGCCTGTATATAACTGCCATCAGGGTCCTTTTACCCCTGCGATTTCTTCGCTCAACGCATAAAGGTTCTGCACCTTCCGATCCTATGTCACTTCTTTCTAAACATTTAATATTGTTTCTTACCAATAAAGCCACGCCACCCCCCTTGCCTACCTGCCTGTCCTTCCAATACACCGTTTATCCTTGGACGTTCAGTTCACAGAGTCATGCATCCATTAGCCACGTCTCAGTGATGGCCACAAAATCATACCTGTCAATCTGTAGCTGTACGACAATATCATACACCTTATTCCTTACGCTGCGTGCATTTGAATATAACACCTTATGTCCAGTATTTGGTACTTTTTGCTTTGATTGCACTGCAACTCATCCCAATGGCTGCAAATGTGCCCCATAACCTACCTGTCCTTCATGACATCTTTACTTTTCACTATCAAAGATTTATTTCTGTCCCCCACCCCACCTCCTCCACTCTATCATTCCGGTTCCCATCCCCCTGTCAAATTAGTTTAAACCCTCCCTAACAGCTCAATTAAACCTTCCCGCTATGATATTTGTCCATTTCGGGTTCAGGTGGAACCCGTCATTTTTGAGCAGGTCATACATTCCCCAGAAGAGATCCCAAAGATCTGACAATCTGAAACCCTGCCCCCGGCACCAGACTCTCAGTCACGCATTCATCTGCCTGATCCTACTATCCTCGCCCTTGCTAGCACGTGGACCAGGTAGCAATCCTGAGATTACTACCCTGGAGGTCCTGCTTCTCAGCTTCCTTTCTAACTCCCGGAAATCTCTCTTTAGGACGTCCTCCATTTTCCTCTCTATGTCATTGGTACCAACATGTACCAAGACAGCTGGCTGCTCGCCCTCACCCTTCAAAATATTCTGGACCCAACCCGAAACATCCTGTACCCTGGCACCTAGGAGGCATCACACCATGCGGGCATCTCTATCAGGCTCACAGAATCTCCTGCTTGTTCCCCTGACTATGGAATCGCTTTTGACTAACGCATTCTTCTTCTCCATCATTTCACCCTGCACAACAGCTCCAGGCTGGGTGACCGGGTCTCTGTTGAAGGTCATCCCCTTCAACAACAAAACGATATACTTGTTGTTGAGGGGTCAGCCACAGGGGTGTTCTTCACTATCCGGGCATTTCTCTTCCCTCTCCTAAGAGTCACACATTTTTCTGACCCCTGTAGCTTGCAATGACTACCTCCCTGTAGCTCCTGTCTATCAAATCTTCACTTTCCCTAATAAGCAGTAGATCATCACGCTGCAGCTCCAGATCCCTAACACGTCCCTGTAGCTCCTGTCTATCACCTCTTCACTTTCCGTAATAAGCAGTAGGTCAGCGCGCTGCAGCTCCAGATCCCTAACACCTCCCTGTAGCTCCTGTCCATCAACTCTTCACTTTCCCTAATAAGCAGTAGGTCAGCACGCTGCAGCTCCAGATCCCCTAACACGGTCTCTGACGAGCTGCATCTCGGTGCACCTGGTGCAGACATGGCCATCAGGGAGGCTGGAGGTCTCCCAGAATTCCCACATCTGACACCCTGAACAGAGCACTAACCCTGCAGGCATGCTAACCCATTCGAAAGGAATGAAATAACGAAAAATAAGTCTACTCACCCACTTACCTCGCCAAACACACAAACATTTTAAACCGTTAGCTCGTACAGTTAGCTGAGTGAGCCCTGCTTTCGTCCGCCTGTCCGGGCTTATTGGCCGAGGTGAAAAAAGAGTCGGTGCCTCGCCAACTGGACTTTTACCAGGATCTCTCAACATCGACAACACCATCACGTTTGTGTCGGCTGCAAGAGTATTTATGAGTCACTCCCATTTTCATCCAAATTAAATGCCAGAACAGTTCCAACAATTGTCACATGCAGAATGACTGTCCTCCACCGCTGCCCTCTGGACTCTATTTGAAGCCATGCTATCCAATGCATCTCGGTCTCATGTGGCAGCCTACTGGAACGGGTGCATCTCAAAAGATTTACTTCCAGTGCAAGGACAAGTGTCGAGCCTTGGCTGGCGCAATGTTTCACGATCCGACTGACCCTACTAATGGGACAATTTACAATGACCAATTAACCTATCAACACACAGGTGTTTGGTCTGTGGGAGGAATCAGGAGTACGCCGAGGACATCCAGGCGGTCACGCTTTACGACAGCGGCGGGAAATGAGTCGAACGGCTTATAATCAACCAGAGAAGGAGAAAGGCCAAGCTACGAGGGAATCAATCAATAAATAGACATCATGTGCCCTTTCCTCAGCAATCCGCTTCCCCACATACCGAATGTACTCAATCCAAATCGACAGATAGGACCACCGCATCACAAAGTGGCCAAGAATTTATTTGAATTCCAGAGGCTTTCCGATGGGAATTGTTGCTAGGGACGGACGATTGGATGAGTCGTCTTACGAGTGCAAGTAAGTAAATTATTCTCGAGGAGGCAGACAGAACTCTAAAGAACTCCGTTCCATAAGAGGAGACTTGCGGTCTGTCCACGGTAACCAGTCTTCCTGAACGGATCAAAGGCAGGGGCTCTTAGAACCAATAGTCATCGACAGTGGAAAGAGATGGAGCTACATCGGGCATACTCAGGCTGGGATTCGCACGGAACACAAGCAGGGCACAACGGTCGTATTGCGATGGTGATGGCAAAGCTTCGCATGCAAATAAGGTTACAACAACCCACTTGGTGGTACTGAGGGGGACATTTCAGGGAACTCGTGAAGAAAGTAAACTGGAAGTGGCAGAGTGGAGGCAGAAAGGGGATACTCTCAAATCCTGTTGGTGCATAAAGGGGTGGAGGGCGGGAGATATGCAGGGACGTCCACAGCGCCAATGGAACTGCACATGCCACTGGCGGAATAGGATATTTTGGGGCGTCACTGAGGATTAATGCTCTCCTGACAACGCCGAGTGAAATTTGTCATTAGACGGAAGGGAAATGTCACAGTCTCCTTCAGCTGAACCCTGAACCTCGCCTGGACCACGGCGTAAAGGGCGGTGTTGGTGCAGCAGCTCAGCGTTTGCAGCATGTAGCCCAGCTCCCGAAGAGATTTCGGGGGAATCAAGGGAACGGAAACACTGAGACTCTCCCATACGGAAGACACCGTCAGCAGCGCCCATAGCAGGATGAAATTCCCCGACATCACCAGCAGTAACAGAAGCGATTGCCTGCGGTTCCTCATCTCCGGGTCGACGGGCGTCTCGCCATCGCGCATACCACGGAGTCTCCTCCGGGCTCGGCTGGCCACTAAGACATGACTGATGGTTAAACCGTTGAGCAGCAGAATCAGAATAAAGGGTAATATTGGGGTGAAGACGAAATGAATCATCAGAAATGTTGCGAGCTTAGGTGGGGAAAATAAACGTTTACTGCTATAACACACCACGGAAGTTCCTAATATCGAATATGTCCCATTGAGAAAAAAGTACCAAAAAATGTTTTTTATGCAGCTCAGCAGAGTCACTGTCCCCAGAACCAGAGCCGCCGCTCTCCCGGTGCAGTATTTTTGTTTCAGCTTCTGAAAACAAATGGCGACAAATCGATCAAAGGTGAAAGTGACGGTGAACCAGACAGAACAGTCCGTGGCGGCGTAGAGCACGACTGCGTGGATATTACACACAGGAACACGACGCGACCAGAGGAAAACCTCTTCTGGAATGAGAGTCATCGGAATCTTGCTCAAAATCAGATCGAAGAGAACGACCAACTGATCCGCTGCTACCATGGCAACCAGGTACCTTGTGACGCCTTTGGAGAGACCGCACTTTCCCCGCGACAGGATGACTAATGTCACCACGTTCACTGTGCGGAGAGAAATAAAGGTCATTAACACATATTTTGATGAAAACATTCCCTATAAACTATTAGTTTAACCGACAACACTTCCGAGAACAGAGATGAATATGGGAGCTATTACTAATTCGGTAGTGAGTATAATTTACCTGCTGATGTTCAGAATATGAAGGGGATTCTCAGTGAAACCTATCGAATTTTGAATGTCCGAGATATTGCGGACGTGGATTGGTATCTTCTGAGAACAAGTTTTCACAAAAGTAAAACAATCTCGTTGGAACAGAGAAGGGGAGCAATTTCTTTACACGAAGGCTGCTAAATGTGTGGAATGTATCGCCACAGACAGCTATGGTTGCCAGTTTGTTTGCAGCGGAGAGTGATAGGCTCTTGATTCGTCGGGGTATCAATCGATACGGGGAGTGGTCGCCAGAATGTGGTTCAGGGGGATGATAAATCAGCTATGATGGAGAAGGCTCGGTGTTCGAATGGCTGAATTCAGCTGCCGTACCCTGTGGACTAATCAGGGATATTAGTGGATACCTGGAATATAGTCTGATCTTTGACGTCAGAAGAAGGAGTTGAGACCGGGAGGTGTGAAGAGAATAATAAACTGATGCCATGTGTTACGGTGATATAAATTCAAGTCCGCTCAACGGTAAACACGGCAGAGAATGAGAACATAAGAACATTAGCAATAGGAACAGGAGTAGTCCATCTGTTCGGATTGGCATGATTTGGCAACGAATGTGATCATGGCTGATCTAGAAACATAGAAACATAGAAAACCAACAGCACAATGCAGGACCTTCGGCCCACAAAGTTGTGTCGAACATGTCGCAACATTAGGAATGACTAGGCTATTTTCCTACCCTCCAAATACCTCTTCAAAAGTCTCTTAAAATACCCTCTCGTATTCGCCTCCACCACGGTTGCCAGCAAAACATTCAACACACTCACGACTCACTGCATAAACGAATTCCCCATGACATCTCCTCTGTATCTGCATCCCAGCGCGTTAAACCTGTGTCCTCTTACGGCAACCTTTTCAGAACTTGGAGAAAAACTCTGACTATCCACACGATCAATAACTCTCATCATCTGATACACCTCTATCAGGTCACCTCTCATCCTTCTTTGCTTCGAGGAGAATAGGCCGTGTTCACTCAACCTGATTTCATAAGGCATGTTCCCCAATCCAGGGAACATCCTTGTAAATCTTCTCTGCACACTTTATATGGTTTCCACATCCTTCCTGTTGTGAGTCGACCGGAACTGAGCACGGTATTCCAGGTGTGGTCTGACCAAGGTCCCATATAGCTGCAACATTACCTCCCGGCTCCTAAACTCAATCTCACGATTGATGAAGGCCAATGGACCGTACGCCTCCTTAAACACAGAGTCAACCTGCACAGCTGCTTTGAGCGCCCTATGGACTCGGACCCCAAGATCCCTCTGATCCTCCACACTGCCAAGAGTCTTACCATTAATACTATATTCTGCCGTCAAAATTGACCTACCAATACGGACCACCTCACATTTACCTGAGATAAACTCCATCTGCCTCACACCTATCTGAGTTAAACTCCATCTGCCAGTTAGAATTTGTCTTTTGAGAGACAGACGGATTGGAAACTCAAAATGGTGTGCGAGATATAGATTGGAGATTGTCTAGTGGGAGAGAGATTGGAGATTGAGATTGGTTGGAAAGGGGCAGATTGGGTAGTGGCATGATCATTAGCAATAGGAGCAGGAATAGTCCATCTGTTCAGACCGGCATGATCTGGCAATGAAAGTGATGATGGCTGATCCAGAAACATAGAAAACCAACAGTACAATGCAGGCTCTTCGCCCACAATGTTGTGCCGAACATGTCCCAACCTTAGTAATGACTAGGCTTACCCACAGACCTCTATTTTCCTACCCTCCAAGTACCTCTGTTGCCAGCAGAACATTCAACACACTCACGACTCTCTGCATAAAATAATTCCCCATGACTACTCCTCTGTACCTGCATCCCAGCACGTTAAACGTGTGTCCTCTTATGTCAACCATTTCAGCACTTGGAGAAAACCTCTGACTATCCACACGACTAATACCTCTCATCATCTGATCCACCTCTATCAGGTCACATCTCATCCTTCGTCGCTTCGAGGAGAATACGCCGTGTTCACTCAACCTGTTTTTATAAGGCATGTTCCACAATCCATCCGGTCAACATCTTTGCTAATCTCTTCTGCACCTTCACTATGGTTTCCATATCCTTCCCTTAGTGAGGTGACCAGAACTGAGCAGAGTACTCCACGTAGGGTCAAGTCATTGTCCTAATCGCTGCAACATTACCTCTTGGCTCCTAAATTCAATTCAACTATTAATGGCGGCCATATGCCTTCTCAATCACGAAATCAACCTGCGCAGCTGCTTTAAGCGCCCTATGGAATCAGACCCCAAGACTTCTCTGATCCTTCACACTGCCAAGAGTCTTACCACTAATACTATATTCGGCCATCATTTTTGATCTACCAGATTGAGGCACTTTGGACTAATCTGCGATGAACTCTGTCTGCCACTTCTCTCCCAGTATTGCATCTTATCAATGACTCGCTGTAATCTCTGACAGCCTTCCACACTATCCACAATAGTTCCAACCTTTGTGTCACCAGCAAATTTACTAACCCATCCCTCCACTTCTTCATCCAGGCCTTTTTATAAAAATCTGGAAGAGTAAGGTTATACAATGAACACTGAAGCACACTACAGGTCACCGACCTCCTTGCAGAATATGACACGTCTAAATCCACTTTTTGCATTCAGTGGGAAGCGAGTTCTGGAGCCACAAAGCAAAGTCCCTTTGGACAGCATGCCTCCTTACTTGCTCAATATGCTTTGCATGGGGTACCGTGTCACATACTCTCAGACCATGTTTGCTGAATCGATACTGGTTGGAAAGACCTGACTTGCAATAGGTTTGCCGTTGGAGGATGGGGATGGAAGAGAAGCTGACATATATTTTTCAACAACATCATGAGAAAGAGACGAGACACTTACCAGGAAGAGCTACAATGGCGAGTACAGGGTAGTAAACGTCTTGGAATGACACAATCGCCTCAGCGATTCCATAGTCCCACGCCAGCACATTAATGATATATTGATACGTCCAGAAAACATTCTTCGCAATTGCCGCAGCATTGCGCGATGTATTTTGAAGATTATGATCCATTGCCGGGATAGTCCAGACTCCTGTTCCCGATCAGACTCTATGTCTTCTCTCTGTCTACTGCCGCTTGTCTCTGATAGCGCAAGCTGGCGGCTCTCACTGAAACTGTCGTCGTGAGGGATAACGTACATATTAATAGACCAGGCAACCAGCAGCCACACCTCCGCGGTGACGTCGGCAATCTCCACGGACACTTCTGTAAATAGGTTCTAAGGAATGACAGCTGCAGTTAACCCTTTATTTGCAGACCGACAGAGAAGCGATACAAAAGCAGATTGAAACTGTGTCCAATAATCCCAGCAGTCCGCTGTCCACGGATAAGTGCCGTTTCTGTAAATGGACACACATTTGAGAAAATTATTGGCATGCAGTTAGACACTGAAATACAACAAGTCTAGAAATGATGTTACACGAAGGAAATAAAAACATAAATAAAACAAACAATAATGATGATATAAACAGATATAAAAATATAATTGCATAGGTAGTTTGAAAATGGCGTTGCTTTCGGTAATTTCAAAATAATGATTTTCAGAAAAAATGTGCTTTGACGAGCGGGATCTCTGGACGTCGGGTGATTCAGGAGGAGAGGACTTCACTCAGCACGGGTATAAAAAGCGATAGGTGATTCTTACAGTGAAAACAGCGTTGGCCAGCGACCAGGTGGCGTTTGTCATTGATCATCAAGAGAAAAACAGGGGCAAATGCAATAGCCATCAAGCAGGTGATCTTCAGGTTTCTGCTCGCCGAGGCGTCAGCTCAGGGAGTTGTCAGTCAAGGTAGACAAAGAAAAGAAACACACTTGGCGAAGTTTTTTTTTCCTTCGCTTATTTATATCTGAACATATGGGATATCAGAGAAGCCAGGCAGGATAGTTGAATGCTCCTCTTGCGGGATCTGAGAAGGCATAGAGAACTCCAGTCACCCTGTCGACGACTGCTGTCATGGCTACGTTTAGCTGCAACTTCTGACCTTTCGCGTTATGGAGATGGAGCTGGAACTGGAACTGAACGAGCTACAGATCATTCGGGAGGCTGAAGTGGTGATGGACAAGACATACAGCGAGGGAGTTACACCCAGGGCTCAGGGCACAAGAGACTGCGTAACAGTCTGGAATGAGAAACGGCTGAAGGGACCAGAGCAGAGTTCCCCCGTGGCCATCTGCCTCAACATTTGGAAGTTTGGGGGGCGCGGCAATATCCACCAGCAGTGTTCAGTCACAGTGGTCGTCTCTCAAGCAGTTATTTTGCCTCTGTGACTGAGAAGAGCAGTGGGTTTTGAGTGGTGTCTGTGTGTATGGGGTTGGGGGGGACGCGGAAGTGTGGGAGTCACGCTGTGGTGATAGGATATTCGTTAGTGGTCCGGACAGGTGGTTCTGTCGGCGACAACATCAGGGAAAGCTCGGATCGAGTCCTCAGCATTCTTACCTGGCAGAGTTAACAGCTCAACATCGTGGCCCATTGAGGTACCAATGACATTGTGACGTTGAGTGAGGATTTACTGCACTACCAGTTCCGGGAGATCAGAGTGAAATAAAAAAGACAGGACCTCCAGCATCTGCTGCCCGTGGTACGGGCTTATGAGGCCACAACCAGGAAGAATATACAGATCGACAGGTTGCTCAGAAGCTGCTTTTATATCCCCGTCGTTTGGAAATGGATGCTAATCTATGGTTCTCAGTAATATTGACTGTAATGTCAAATGTTAAGGCTAATAAAATGGCTTCCCTGTAGTGTTGTAATAAAATGGCTTCTCTGTAATATTATCTGATGAGGTAATGGTTTCTGTAGCTGTGATGTTTGGTTTATAACTGCAGATAACGGGGAACTAACCAATGAGGGACCTGTTATGCTATCTTGTATGGTGGGAACCGAGAGAGAGTTCGCGGTCTTTTCGTCGAGGCGAGTGAAGAGGGAGGACGAGTGCGGGAGCGTTCGGCGATCCCAGGACCGTGGATACCGGAATTCGACAGATCGGAGGTTGTCGGAGGTTCAGAGGTCATTCATCGGCGAACGTGGGAGGCGTGAGCCTTTGATTTATTTGTTTCTACTAACCACGCCACCAAATAAGAGTTATTATGTGTAATCATTGTGTAGTCTCTGATATTTTATGCTGTGGACTTGCGCCGGAGTGGACTACACAGTTTCTACGCAAACATGAGTGCACGGTTTGGCATGGACTAATGCAGTTTCCCCAAGATGAACGCCGGTTGAGAGAGCCGAGTGTTACACTAACATTGCATTTGGCTTCCTCAGCATTCTGCAAATTGTCCTGTATGGAATCTTCCCAAAAGGCTCTGCACCTCTGATTGTTTCAATGTTCTCCTCATTGTTAAAATAGTCCCGGCCTCTACAGAGAGTATACAGTTTATTACATGGCGAAGGAGTTGTTTTTAAATACCAGTCCTCTGAAGATAGATAGGAACATGTATATGCCTTCCTCGCCACAGACTCTGTCTGCAGATTCGCCTGTGGCTCGGCAGCTCCGATTTTTCAATTCAACTGTTTTTTCCCCATTTTTGAAATATTCCAGGCCTATATTCCCTGTGCAAACATGTAAGACTAGGCACGTCCCTGTATTACATTCCTGCTGCCAATTATTTCTTGACTGTCCAGCTTGTCTTACACTTTCTGCAAGAACCGTACATCCTCAACTCTAACTGTCCTTCCATCTAATTTCGCATGATCCCTAAACCCTGCCATAAAGCAAAGAAAAAAAAATCGTTCACCCGAATTAGTGACGCAAAACTCGATAAGAAGAGGTCCCAACACCGATTGCTACGGAACTCCACTGATCACCGGAGTCCAATCAGAAAATGGCTTACACAGTAATGTTTATGGACATCTCCAGAAGGCCGTAATAGTAAGCACCAACAAGATAGTCAAAAAGTTCCGAGCAGATGAGAAATGAGCGTGATTGGTCGTGTCCAGACATGAGGGTTCACCAGATGCTGAGAAATAGAAAGGACACAGTAACTTACTTTAAATACAATAATCAGATTCCTACACATTATCTGACGACCGATCAGTGATTCCAGACAGGAGAATACATCAGAACCGTCCGGATAAAAACAACACAGGGTAGACAAAGAACAGCAACTTATTCAATAGATAAAAAAATAGTGAACTCAGATAACATACTGAAATCAATGATTGGAATACGCGAACATATGCTGAATTAAAAGAGGAAAATGACAGAGGATGGGACATGAACAGGGTTAATAATGTCCCAAAAGTAATATTTACAACGACTATCCTCCCAGTCATTACAGAACAGCATTAAAAAATAGCCATACTGTCAAAATATGTTTGTAAATCTCAGGAAAGCTAAAATATTAAACATCTCTTAAATACTCCAAGATCGGAGTCATTTAGCAATAAGGGTGTTTGGTTCAGGTTGTTCCACTGTAGGGGTGAGTGAAGCTAGCCATTCCTGTTCATGAACCTGATGCTTGTGATGTCACAAATGCTCCTAAACATGAATTCAGCATGTGCATCACTGTGATATTCTGGTGCTGCTGGAACTTATTTTCCGCAAATCTATTTAAAACTGTTTTTTTATCACTGTGTTGTTTTTAATCTAACGCTTTGTTTCATTGTCTGAGAGGAAGCCAAGCAGAGTTTTATTGTACATATGTATAATGACAATAAAAGTCATTCAATTCAATCCAATGAAATCCCCTTTTCAAAGAAACAAAGAACAGGCCAAGAATTCAGCAACGTCCCGCTGAGCTGCACCCTTACTTCATTAGGTCCTGAAAGGACAGGGAAATTAGCCAGGAACCCTTTAACTCTCCCCAGTACTTAAACCATCCTGTTCCTTCATAATCAGTGGCTAATCATTGACTTCGCTGTTTATCGCGATGCAGATACTTCTTCTTGGTAATTGACAATCGGTTCCAACGGTGTCGGCACACAGTGAAACAGTGT
Organism: Hemitrygon akajei; assembly: GCF_048418815.1. Classification (NCBI taxonomy): domain Eukaryota; kingdom Metazoa; phylum Chordata; class Chondrichthyes; order Myliobatiformes; family Dasyatidae; genus Hemitrygon; species Hemitrygon akajei. The sequence continues at coordinate 6,982,600 of NW_027331937.1, read as the reverse complement.
GAAAATCCTCTCTCTCTCTCTCTCTCTCTCTCTCTCTCTCTCTCTCTCTCTCTCTCTCTCTCTCTCCTCTCTCTCTCTCTCTCTCTCTCTCGTCTCTCTCTCTCTCTCCTCTCTCTTCTCTCTCTCTCTCTCTCTCTCTCTCTCTTCTCTCTCTCTCTCTCTCTATTTTGCAGGCCACAGTCAGGATATAAAGTTTTCTAAAGATATTGTTCACAGAAAATAAAATCTAAATGCTTGGTTACACTGTTACACAGAATATAACCGTTAAAATCGATTGAAATTAGTCAGCATGTCGTTATGTTTAATGCAGAGGTTGGAAGGTCCTTATGTTATAGCCAAGTTTGAACATCCCTTGATTACAGAAGGTTTCAATAGTTACGGGTAGAGGGCCAAGAGAATGTGGTTAAGAAGGATAATATATCAGTCATGAAGCCGGGAAAAACTTCCAGTGAGCGCCATTTCAATCCGAAAGCGTCTTGTTAAAGAGAGAGCTCAGAAGAGAGTGGCCTTCTTACTCTTTCTGGCTGAAAGCATCAGTGGTTGCCGTCTTCATCGATTCTGTCATGGTTATTATTCTATCTAGAATTATTGAGTATCCTAGCAAGGAAATTAATCTCGTGGTATATTGGAACGTATATACACTGACGATCGACACCCCCCCCCCAACCCCGGGTTTCCTTCCCTGCTTAAGTCCGAATAAAGTATTCTCCGCTTCCTCCCAAACAAGTGAGATTGAGATGGTTCGATTCCAAACACAAAATCCGTCGGTTTTGCTGCTGTTGAAATTTGTAACCCTGTTACAAATGAGTGCCATGTAATCACAGACAGCATCCGATTAAAGGGATTATATTTATGAATCTGAACTAAGTGCTTGGTAAAGAGGAACAAAATAGCAAAGTCAATTCGAATTACTTTGATAATACTTTGAATTTTCAACTTAGAACAGAGTACACACAGAAAATGCTTGCGAAACTCATCAGGTCAGACAGCATTTCTTGACATAAATAAGCGCTCGACGTCGCGGGCCGAGCGTATTCATTCGGACCTGACAGCTGCAATGCACGTTTTCTCCTATATAGTTTCGGTCAGTTCCCTCACATCACCGGCATTTGCAACTAATCAACGTGGTACGGAGCGTAAGCAAAAACTGATTTAAGAAATGTCCGTAACTCTCACGGATTTCAGACCACAGGAACATAAGTCCATGGTAAATAGGATGAGAATTAGTCCCATCGTGTCTGCTCAATCACGGCTGATCATTTACTTCACTACACGCCGCCATTTTCCGGCCTTCTCCCCGTAACGTTTAATGCTGTGTCCAATCAACAACCAATAAATCTCTGCATTAAATAAACCGAAGGACATGGCCTCCGCTGGATATGGAAACAAATTCTCCAAATACCCCACCCTCTGGCGAAAGAAAATTCACTGCCTCGCTGCTTTAAATGGACGCCTCTGTATTCTGAGCCTCTGCCCTCTTGATTCAGACACCCCAACACTGGGAAGCATCCTTTCCACATCCACTCTGCCTTGCTTTTCAAAATTCGAAACTTTGAAATGAGATCCCACCTCATCCATCTGAAGTTCCGGCAAGTACAGACCCAGAGCACACAAACAGTACAAATATGATAACCCTTTCATCCCTGGGATCGTGCTTGTGCTTTCTCGGGGCCCTCTCCAATGCCATCAAATCTTTTGTTAGACGAGGATCCGAAAACTGTTCACAATCCTCGCACTGAGGCTTCAGCACTGTCTTGTGAAGCTTCAGCATCGCATCACTGTTCCTGTATACTAGACCTCTTAAAATGAATGTTAATTTTAAAGTTTCCTTCCTTACCTCCGAGTCCACCTGCATTTTAACCTTTCAGGTGCTCGCCACAAGTACTCCAAATTCCCATTACACCGCAATTTAGTGGATTTTCTACACGATTAGCAAATAATCTGCAAGTGTATTTCCACTAGCAAAGTGCATGGTTGTGCACTTACCAACACGGTATTTTTCACTTGTCACTTTCTTGCCAATTCTGCTAATCTGACCGAGGCTCTCTGCCAGCTACGTTCTTCCTCAGCATTACCTGCCCCGACACCAATACTTGGACCATCTGCAAACTTTGCAACGAATTAATCTACTCCATATAATCTAAGCTATCATTGACATCGAGCTAAAAAGAAAGGTGTGCATACACCGACCACGTTCGGAACACCACTAGTCACCGGAAGCCAACCAGAAACGGATCCTTTTATTTCCGCTCGTTTGTTCCTACCGTATTCCTTGTAAGACCATCGTCTCTTAATTTTGTAAGCAGCCTCATGTGTGGCACCTTGTAAAGGTTTGTTTTTTTAAATTCCAATACACAACATCAACTATGCCCGCTTTATCTATCCTACTGGTAATTTCCTCAAGGAAATCCAGCAGGTTGGTCAGGCAAGATTTAAAAAAAAATTCTGAGATAGGCGAGTCCCTTGGCATGACGGTATCTGCGCAGGGACACTGAGAGAAACAGAAAAGGAACGTGCTTTCTCCTCCCTCGTCCTCTGTTACCTTATCCTTAACAACTGAATCCAAAATCTACCAATCATTAAGGACACGCTATCCCGTATATAACTCCCTTTCTGCTCTCTTCCTCGTTTCCTAAAGAGTGAAGTGACATTTGCAATTCTTCTGACCTCTGCACCCTGGGAGAATCCAATGGTTTTAGAAAGATCATTGCTAATGCCTCCACAATCTCTGCCGCACACACTTAAGAACCCTAATGTGGAGTTCGTTTGGTCCGGGTGACTTATGGGCTCTTTGGTCTTTCAGCCTTTTTGAGCACCTTCTCTCTTGTAAGAATAACTGCACCCACTTCTGTTCCTTCACACACTGCAAAACAAGACAATGCTAGTATCTTCCACAGTGACGACTGTTGCAAAATAGTCATTATTTTATTGCCATCTCCTTGTCCCCCGCTTTAGTATTCTCTTGCCTCATTTTCTAGCGGTCCCATATCCACTAATGCACTTGAGATCGATTTCGCTACCCACCTTGATATTCTTCATTAGCTTGCTTTCATATTTCACACTTTCCCTTCGAATGATTCTGTTAGGTGCTCTGTAGGTTTTTAAAAGCTTCCAATGCGCAGTTTTGGCAGCAGTTTTTGCTTTGTTATATGTCTTCTCTTTTGCTTTTACGTTTTGACACGATGTGCTAATTTGACATTTGGGTATTTATTTGTTTGTAGAATGGATGTGTTCTGCGCGTTCTTCTCTTTTACCAGAGACTCACCGCATTTCTTCCCTGTTGACAATCCTGACAGCGTCTCCTTCAATTTTCATTTGGCCAATTCCTTTCTCATAACACTGTAATTTCCTTTACTCCACTGAAATATTGCTGCGTCAAAACTTAATATTCCCCATCATATTTGAAATTGAACCCACATATATTGTGATCACTGCCTCCTAAAGGTTCGTTTACCTTAAGCTCCCTAGCCATTTCCGATTCATTTCATAGCACCCAATCCAGTATAGCTGATCCTCAAGTCGGCTTAAGGACAAACTGCTAAAACAAGCCAACCCTGTCGAGCTGCATGTTGAACAATCCCATGGCTATCATAGCATTGTCCTTTATGCACACATTTTTCCACTTGAAATCTCTTATTCTAGCTACTGCCGGGAGGCCTGCATATACCACCAATGATAGCATCTTTTTACCCCGTCAGTTTCTTAACACTACCCGCAATGATTCCACAGCTTACGATCCTACGTCACATCTTTTTACTGAGTTGATGCCATTCTTTACCTGCAGAGCCACGCCATCCAATCTAAAGACCCTCCATTTCCTCCAATACAACGTGCAGCTTTAGACATTCATATCAGAAATGCGACCAGACTTCAGCCACGATTCAGTGATGGCCGCAACATCCTATAAACTGACTGTGCGCAACGGTGTCGTAGGTTTGCCTGTGCGAATTGCGGAAAGGAAGTATGCGTGTGAGATTGGTTTTCTGTGCTCGGTGTCAGATGTTGGTCTTGGAGACTCCCAGCCTCGCGGACGGCCATATCTGGACGGCTGTGCCGTGCTGCAACTCGATGAATTTCGGAAGGTCATGCATAGCGAGGAGCAAATAGAAAGAGTTCTTCACTCTGGGGCCACAGAAGACAGATAAGTTTGTCACAGTCAGGAGAGGGAATGGGAAGACAAAGGTACTAGAGTGTGCTCCTATTATGGTATCTCTTGACAATAAGTACTCCTGTTTGAGTACTCTTGGGGTGGGGGGTGGGGCAGACAGGAAGTTGACAGGAAGGAGGTTGAGAAGCAGGACCGCGGAAGTAATAATCTCGGAATTATTGCCTGTAATGCGCGACAGTGAGTGTGGGAATAGAATGAGGCGGAGGTTAAATGCGTGGCCAAAGGACTGGTACAGGGGACGGGGATTCATATTTCTGGATCATTGGGACCTCTTTTGGGGCAGCTGTTGACTGTAAAAAGGGGCGGGACAAGCTTGAATTACAGGGGGACCAATATCCTGGTGGGGCGGTTTGCTCAGGCTACTGGGGAGAGTTTCAACTAGAATTGCGGGGCGTCGGAACCGAACTGAAGAGACTGGAGAAGATGAGTTTGTCTCACAAATAGTGAAAGCTTGTAGACAGTGCGAGAGGGAGGATAGGCAGGTGATAGAGAAGGGACGCGCTCAGACTGACGGTTTGAGGTATGTCTACTAGAACAGAAGGAGAACTGTGAACAAAACGGATGAGCATAGAGCGTGGATCAGTTCTTGGAGCTATCATGTGGTGGCCATTACAGGGACATGAATGGCTCAGGGACAGTGAAGGAGGCAAAACAGAAAGTGGCGTGGCACTGTTGATCAAAGCAATTATCAAGGCTGCCGAAAAGTTTGACGTCATGGTGGAATTGTCTACGGAGTCTCTGTGGGTGGAGGTTAGGAACAGGAAGGGTCAATAATCTCACTGGGTGTTTTTATGGGCCGCCCAATGGTAACAGGGATATCGAGGCGCAAGTAGGGTAAGAGATACTGGATAGATGAAATTATAGCAGAGTTGTCCTAATGTGAAGTTTCAATTCCCCAAATATTGTTTGGCATCTCCCTGGAGCAAGAGTTTAGTTGGGTTGGAGCTTGTTAGGTGTGTTCATAAAGGTTTCTTGACAAAATACGTACATGTGCCTACAAGACACTGTACTTGATTTGGAATTGTGAAATGAACCTGGTCCGGTGTCAGATCTCTCAGTGGGAGAGCATTTTGTAGATAGTGATCATATCTCTGTCTCCACAACATTAGCATTGGTGCGGGATAGAAACAGACAACTTAGAAAAGCGTTTATTTGGAGTAATATTAATTGTGAGGCTATCTTGAAGTAAATTGAAAGCTTAAATTGGGAACGGATTTTCTCAGGGAAATGTATGGAAGAAATGTAACAAATGTTCAGTGTATGTGTGTGTGTGGAGTTCTGCATCGGCACGTTCCAATGAGTCAGAGAAGTTGTGATATTGTACAGGAACCTTGGCGTAGAACGGCTGTAATAAATCTACTCAAGAAGGAAAGAAAAAACTTACAAATGGTTCCGAGAGCTAGGTAATGTTAGAGATCTAGAAGATTATAAGGCAAAGAGGAAGGAGCTTAAGAAGGAAATTAGGAGGGCCAGACAGGGACATGTGAAGCCCTTGGCGGGCAGGATTAAGTAAAACCCCAAGGCATTCTATAAGTATGTGAAGAGCAAGAGGATAAGACGGGAAAGGAAAGGTCCTATCACGTGTGACAGTGGGACAGTGTGTATGGAACCGGGAAAAAAACTGAGGTACCTAGAGAATTCTTAACTTCAGTATTCCCTATGGGAAATGATATTGCCGGTTGTGGTGATAAATTGCAGCAATCCGAAAATATTGAGCATACAGACATTAAGAAAGAGGATGTTCTGGAGCTTTTGGAAAGCATCAAGTTCGATAAGTCGCGAGGAGCGGATGCGGTGTACCCCAGGCTACTGTGGGAATCGAGGGAGGAGATTGCCGAGCCTCTGACGATGATCTTTGCATCATCAATGGGGATGGGAGAGGTTCCGCAGGATTGGCGGGTTACGGATGTTGTTCCTTTATTCAAGAAAGGGAGTAGAGATAGCTCAGGAAATTAAAGGATAGTGAGTCTTAGCTCAGTGGTTGGTGATTTGATGTAGTGGATCCTGAGAGGCAGCATTTAGTAAAATTTGGAGAGTTATAACAAGATTAGGAATAGTCAGCATGGCTTTGTCAAGGGTAGGTCGTGCCTTATGATTCTGATTTATTTTTTTCGGGATGTGACTAAACATGTAGAATGAGAATAGGGCTTTTCTCTTGGAGCTAAGGAGGATGAGGAGTGACATTATAGAGCTGAAGAAGATGATGACAGGCACTGATAAAATGGATAGACAGTGGATTTATCCCGGGTTGAAATGGCTATAATGCGAGCGCACTTCGTTACGCTGCTGGAAGGAGGTACAGAGAAGACGTCAGGTTATATTTTACACACAGAGATTGGTGAGTGCGTGGAATGGGCTGCCGGTGACGGTGGTGAAAGCGGATAAGATAGGATCTTTTTAGAAACTGCTGAGTAGGCAGATGGAGCTTAAAAAATAGAGGCCTATCGGTAAGACTAGGTAATTAATAAAGTAAGTAAATGCTCGGCACAGCAATTGTGGTCCGAACTTTCTGTAATGTGCTGTATATTTTCAATGCTTCTATTATCGCTAACTAATGATTTCTGCTTGTAAAATGAGCATATCATTCCATTTTCCTCATCGGCACATGTCTCTTTCGGCTTCTCTTAAAGGCCACTTATCCTTGTGCCTCGACCAGCACACCCGAAAGTGCATTCCATGTACCCACTACTCTCTGTGTAAACGTCTTGCCCTTCAGAGTGTATTTGAAGATACCGCATGAAAATTGTCCCGCACTTTGTGTATATTTGTAAATAAATGTTTATGTGTCATCTGCAAGATTTTCAATCAGCCTATTTGCAGACATCCGATTCAGTTATATGTATCACAATCCCCAGAAACACTCACTGTCGGACATTAACTATGGACTGTTCCTTATGAGTTGTGATTAAAATGCGATTCCGGCTTACAACGTAAAATCTCTGCATCACAGTCTGCCACCTGCTGGCGGCATACAAATCTACGTTTTTTTATTCTTGCAGGTGAGTGAATCGGACAGCATAGTCACTGAATTATCTGCCCACGAACAGGTGTTTCGACTATTATATACCCCCTGGGTTCATATTTCTGTGGACTGTCACTTTAAAACGCCGGGAGAAAGAGACTGACTTTAGATACTGCTGGAGTTCTGCTGACTATGAAAATTCCTCTGTTGCTGTGGTGAGAGAGGTGGCGTTATTAGTTGGACAATGAATGATCACTTTTCTTTTATTCTGCGGTTTGTTTTTGAATATGCAAGGACACAGAGACACACAGTCAGAGTCAAGATGGATTCGGTCAATGGAAGACACTAGTGTATTGGCCTCTGTTTTAAAATTTCAGTCGCCCAAATGGGTGCTTTGAGCTCGATCCAGAGTATTGCTGAATGACTCTCACAAGTTGTTGCAACTAGAATAAGTTTACGGAGAGGAGGGGAGGGGAAAATATGAAACAGAAGAAACCTAGTAACAAAGAGATCACTGTTTGGACTCTGTATTCAAGCAGCCTGTGAGGGTGATTTCATTTCCATTCGGATACAAAAGTGTGGTTTCCACAGAGGTAATCAGTAGGAGTGGGTTCACTAGTGAGGGGAAAAGCTTTGTAAATACCACGTGTGTGTTTACCCTTTGCCTGTGTCTAGTAGTTCAACGAGGAAAGGCACCCCTGTGGCAAATCACTGCTGGAGTTTTTTCGTAGGTCGTGGAACTGGATAAGTGGCCATTACGTTGTGTGTGATTGGGGTAACCTTGTGGAATCTACCGGTGTGTCGACTATTGCCTGTGTGGTGGTTCACTTGACGATGTTACCCCTTGTGATAAGCTGCTGTTAATGCTGTTTCCTGTGAGGATTCAGAGGACAACGGGAAGATCGACGGCACCTCCTTGTTTGGATAAAAAACATCTCTCTTTCACTTCAAACTCTGTACATTTGTGCTGAACAAAAATTTCTTACATACCATCGTAGGAATGTAACTCCTGCCAGCTATCTTGAATAGGTTTGTTAACTTTATTTTTTACACACCTATATATGAATAACCCTTGGCCTACCTAGTTTAAGTTACTATATTACGTAGTTACAAATAGAATAGTGATAGTCAACAGCAAAACCAGGCTCCGCGTGTGTTCCATTGCTGCTGAAACTTTTACAGTGTTGCGTGCACGTAGGAGGTATTTTCCCCAGGTTTGCGTGCACGTTAGAGATATATGCATCACCCTTGGCCTACTTGGTTTAAGTTTCTATATTACATAGTTACTAATAAAACAGTGATAGTTAACAGCAAAACCAGACTCCGTGTGTGTTGTTTTGCTGCTTAAACTTTTACAGTGTTGCGTGCACGTTAGAGGTATTTTCCCCAGGTTTGCGTGCACGTTAGAGATATATGCATCACCCCTGGCCTACTTGGTTTAAGTTTCTATATTACGTAGTTACTAATAAAACAGTGATAGTTAACAGCAAAACCAGACTCCGTGTGTGTTGTTTTGCTGCTTAAACTTTTACAGTGTTGCGTGCACGTTAGAGGTATATTTCCAGTGTTGCCGTTGCGTAACACGACCAAGCTCAACAGTCCTCTAATACCTCAGCATAAACCATCTTTTGCTCTCTCCATTTTCTCTATATTCTTTCAAAAAAATTCCTATTCTCGAATTTCTCTTTCGTTCGAGACCGAACTGTCGTATTACTTTAACAAAGTTGTCATTTTTCCTGCCACAGTTCTAACTGGACTTTTACCAAGCTCCCACAACTTCGACAATTCCATCACATTTGTGTCGTCTGCAAGAGTATTTATGAGTCACGCCGACTTTCATCCAAGTCAAATGCCAGAACATTTCCAACAATTGTGTCAAGTAGAATGGCTGCCTTCCAGCACTGCCCTCTGGACTCTACTTAAAGCAATGTTATCCAATGCAACTCAGTCTCATGCTCAGCCCACCGGAACGAGTCCTTCTCAAAAGTCTTACTTCCAGTCAAATCCCAAATGTCTTCACGGTTCGACTGTCCCTACTAATGGGACAATTTACAATGACCAATATACATATGAACACATAGGTGTTTGGTCTGTGGGAGGAATTAGGAGTACGCCGAATACACACAGGCGGTCACGCTGTACAGTCAGCGGCGGGAAATGAGTAGAACGGCCGATAATCAACCGGAGGAGAGAGGCCAAGCTAAGAGGGAATCAATAAATAAATAGACATCATGTGCCATTTCCTCTGCAATCACCATCCCCACATACCGAAAGTACTCAATCCAATTAGACAGGTAGGACCGCAACTACAGAAAGTGTCCAAGAATTTCCTTAATTTCCCAGAGGCTCTGCGATGTGGATTGCTGCTAGGGACGCACGACAGATCTCCAAAGAACTCCGCTGCAAGCGGAGACTTGTGTCTGTCCACGGTAACCAGTCTTCCTGAAGGGCTCGAAGGCAGGGGCTCTTAGAACGAAAATAGGATAGAAATCGACCTACATCGGGCGAACCTGAGCAAGCATTAGGGCCGCACGGTATACCGGCAGGTCACCACGATCGTATTGCGATGGTGATGTCAAGGCATCGCATGCAATTAATTGTAGAATCGACATCTTGAACTTAAGGAGACATTACAGGGAACCCGTGAAGAAAGTAAACTGGAAGAGGCGGAGTGGAGACAGACTGGGACACTCCCTGATCATGTTGGTGCATGGAGGGGCGGAGAGCGGGAGCTACTCAGGGAGGTCCACAGCCCCAATGGAACTGCACATGCCACTGACGAAATGGGATATTTTGGGGCGTCACTGAGGATTAATGCTCTCCTGACAACACCGAGTGAACTTTGTCATGGGACGGAAGGGAGATTTCACCATGTCCTTGAACTGTAGCCTGAACCTGCTTTGGGCCACGGCGTAAAGAGCCGTGTTGGTGCAGCAGCTCAGGAGTTGAAGCATGCAGCCCAAAGTCAGCAGACTATATGGAGGTGAAGTTTCAACGTAAAAATCCACGATCTCCCATACGGAAAACACCGTCAGCAGCGCCCACAGCAGGATGAAATTCCCCGACATCACTAGCAGTAACAGGAGCGAATGCCTGCGGTTCTTCATCTCCGGGTCGGCGGGTCTCTCGCCTTCGCGTGAACCACGGAGTCTCCTCCGTGCTCGGCTGGCCACTAAGACATGCCTGATGGTTAAAGTATTTAACAGGAGAATCAAAAGAAAGGGGAATACTGGGGTGAGGAAGGAATGAATCAGCAGAAACGCTGACTCGTGAGATAGGGAAAAACGGAATGAACGCATACAGACCACGGACAACGTTAACATCGAATATGACCCATCGAGCAAAAAGTACCAGGAAATGTTCTTTACGCAGCTCAGCAGAGTCACTGACCCCAGAACCAGAGCCGCCGCTCTCCCGGTGCAGTATTTTCGTTTAGGCTTCTGAAAACAAATGGCGACAAACCGATCAAAGGTGAAAGTGACGGTGTACCAGACAGAACAGTCCGTGGCAGCGTAGAGTAGGACAGCGTGGATGTTACATACGGGAACACGTAACGACCAGACGAAAACCTCAAGTGGCTTGTAGGTCCCCGGAATCTTGCTCAATAGCAGATCGAAGAGAACGACGAGCTGATCCGCTGCTACCATGGCAACCAGGTACCTTGTGACGCCTTTGGAGAGACCGCACTTTCCCCGCGACAGGACTAAGACTGTCACCAAGTTCACTGTGCGGAGGGAAATAAATACGATTAACACACATTTGGTTCGCAGCGTTCTCTGAAAACAATTATTTCAATCGACTGGGCCTCCGAGTGTGGAGATGAACATGGAATTAAATTATCTACTAAAGAGATTATCGGAAGACATTATTAAATCGTTAGTAATTATAATGTGCCTGTTGAAGTTCAGGAGAATGAAAGGAATCTCATTGTAACATTTCTAATATTGAAAGGCCGAGATATCGTGGACGTTGAGAGGGTAGCTTCTGCAGTGGGACAGTCTAAAAATAGAAGACGAGGTTTCACGATATAAATATATCACTTTAGAATAGTAAATAGATATTATAGAGGTGAAATAGAGGTATAAGAGAGGTGAAATATATCACTTTAGAATAGAACTTTCTTTCGATCGAGTCTAGTGAATTTGTGGAATTACACTCGACAGACTGCTATGGGGTCAGTACATTGGAACCATTGCTGCAGAGAGTGATAGGCTCTTGATTCGTCGGGGCGTCAATTGACATGGGGAATGGGCGCCAGAATGTAGTTGAGAGTGTTAATAAATCAGCTATGATGGAATGGCAGATAGGGCTCGGTGCTCGAATGGCCGAAGTCAGCTCCCGAGCCCTGTGGACTAAGCCGTGATATCAATCGATGGCTGGAATGTATTCTGATCTTTGGCGTCAGAAGAAGGAGTTGCAAACGGGATGCGATAATGAACTGATGAATGTGCCAAGCATCACTGTTTACCGAGATCAACTTCCCTGAAATGTTACCACGACAGAAAATTAGAGCAGAAGAACCGAAGAAGAAGGAGCTGGAATAGTCCATCTGTTCGGACTGGCAAGCTCCGCCATTGAAGATGATCATGGCTGACCTGACGACGGAATTACCTCCATCTTGCTGCCTGTCCTACCAAATCCTTTAATACCCCCAGTACGCAATAATTTATCCACTGATGCACTGGGCAGAGAATTCCACAGGTTCACCACCCTCGGGTAAATGCAGTTGTTCACAATCTACGTCCTAAATTCACTCTTCAGAAGCTTCGACGTATGTCCTCTAGTTCTAGTCTCAGCGTCCACTGGAAACAGCTTTCTGTCCTTGTCTTATCTATCCATTTCCTAATTTTATATGTTGTCAATAGATCGTCTCTGATCCTCCTGAATTCCAGTGTGTACAGTCCCACGCGACTCAGACTCTGCTCATAGTCTCGCCACCTCATCTCTGGAATCAAAATGGTGAACCGACTACAACGCCAGTAAATCCCTCCTCAAGTCAGAGGACCAGACCTGCACGCAGTACGTCAGCTGCCGGCTCACCAGTGTCTTGTGCAGTTGCAGCATAATCTATTTACTCTTAAATTGACCACTGTAGCAATGAAGGCAAATATCCCATTTGCCTTCTTGTTAACCTGCTGCTGCAGCAAACCAACCTTTTGTGATTGAACTACAAGCACTCTAAAGTCCCTCCACACTACAGCATACTGCAATCGTTTACCACTTAATAATACTCTGTTCTTACATTTGTCCTTCCCAGGTAGATGACCTCGCCTTTAGCAACATTGTCCTCCGTCCGCATAGACGCTAATACTTTCGCTTAAACCATCGATATCCGTCTGCAGGCTCCCAGATTCCACTGCACTATTTGTTCAGGCGGTAGATCGTGGCAGTAATGATGGCCACGTAACCTCGTTCTCTTTCACAGCTGGGGCTTTGAGGTATTTATTTATATGTTTATTCATTCATTCATTCATTCATTCATTCATTCATTCATTCATTCATTCATTCATTCATTCATTCATTCCAGCGATGCAGTCCCCTCCACCAAACTTCGAGATAACTGAATGATCCTCCCATGTCCCAAATGGACTGTGGAACATAATGCACCGGAAGCATGTGTACGCTTCACAGAGGGTGCAGATGTAATTTTCCAGAATACTGTCGAGATTGAAAGACACTCAGTCTGAGGAGAGGCTGTGAGAGTTGAGACTTGCTTCTCTGGGAGTGAAGGTGCATGTGAGGTCACTTGCTGGCAGTGTTTGAGAGGCGAAGAGGCAAAGATAACGTTTGCCTGACTGAGAAGTAACACGGACGCCGACACCACCAACGCTGGAGAGAGGACGACTGTAATGCAATCAGACGATGTTTGCTAAAGCGGTACCGGTTTGAGAGACCTGCCATGCAATCAAACGACAGGCATTAAGAGAAGCTGACTTTTACTTTTCAACGTTAATCACGTGCAAAGGGCCAAGCACTTACCCGGAACAGCTACGATGGCGAGGACAGGGTAGTAAATCAGTTGGATGGTCACAAGCACATAAGTGATACAATAATCCAACGGCAGCGTTCCATAACATGAAGCAAGATATTCATAGGCCCAGAAAATATTCTTCGGAATTCCCGCAGCATTCCGTGATATATTTCGCAGATTACGATTCATTGCTGGGATAGTTCAGGTTCCTGTTCCCGATCCAGCCTCTGTCCTCTCTCTCTCTCTCTCTGGAGCCCGCTGGTCTCTAATAGCGTAGACTGCCGTCTGTCACTTAAACTGTCGTTGTGAGGGAGGCATATTAATAGAACAGGGAACCAGCAGTCATACCTACGCAGTGACGTCGACAACCCCCACGGACACACCTTTAATTAGATTCTACGGATTTAACACTTTGGTGGAAGGATAAACGGGCAGTCTATTACTTATGTGACGTGATGCTGTGGCTCGAAAAGACCCTCATGAGACCATACTTAAAGTATTACGTGCAGTTTTGGGCTCCTTATTTTATAAAGGATTTTTCTGACCTTGGAGAGCTTTAAGAGAAGGTTCACAAGAATGATTCAAGGAATGAAAGGGTTGCCATATGAGAAACGGCTGGCAGCTCTTGGGCTGTATTCCCTGGAGCTGAGGAAAATCAGAGCAGGATCTCATAGAAATATTCCAAGTGTTAAAAGGCCTGAACAGATTATTTACGGGGTAGTGATTATATGACTGAGGGCATGATTGAAGGACGTCTATTTAGAATACAGATGCGGGGAAATTACTTCAGGCAGACGGTGGTAAATCTGTGGAATTTGTTATAAACAGCGGCTGTGCAGGACAAGACATTGGTGCATTTAAGGCAGAAATAGATATGGTCTTGATTACCCAGGACATTGAAGGGTATGGGAAGAGGCAGTGAGTCGGAAAGTCTTGAAGTATTGGATCAGCCCGTGGTTAAATGGCGCAGCAGACACAACGGCCCGAATGGCCTAACTCTGCTCCTATAATTTATGGTCTTATGGTCTTACAAGCACCACATGAAATAGACTGAAATCAGTCTGAATATCCTTGTGTTTAAAGCGGAGGGTGAAATTTGCTGTTCGTTACATAAGGGTTTCAAAAGTTACGGGTAGAAGGTAACAGAATGCGGTTAAGAAGGATGATGTCAAGAAAAACTCCCAATGAGCACAATTTCAATACCTAAAACGTCTTGTTAAGGAGAGAGCTCAGATGATCGTGGTCCTCTTACTCTTACTGGCTGAAAGACTGAGGGTGCGGTCTTTCATGGATTATGTCATGGTTATTATTCTGTCAGGAGTAGATTGACTATCCTAGCAAAGAAAATGAATCTCATGGTATATAGAAACGTGTATATACTGACCCCGCGGCCCTCCTCCAGTTTCTTAGGCTGCGTATGTTCAAGAAAAGAACTCTCCGGTCCGCCCGAACTAGTGCGATTGAAATCGCTCTATTCCAAACCTAATCCCGGTTCTTTATCTCCTGTGTATTTTGCAAACCTGTTACAAAGAAGTGCCCTGAAATAACAGTCAGCATACAATTATAACGATATAACCATATAACAATTACAGCACAGAAATACGACATCTCGGACCTTCTGGTCCGTGCTGAACGCTTACTCTCACCTAATCCCACCGACCTGCACTCAGCCCAAAAACCCCCTTCCTTTCCTGTCCAGATAACTACTCAATTTTACTTTAAGTGACAATACCGAACCTGCCTTTACCACTTCCACTGGAAGCTCGTTCCACACAGCTACCACTCTCCGAGTAAAGAAGTCCCCCCACCTGTTACCACTAAACATTTGCCTCTTAACTCTCAATTCATTTCCTCCTGTTCGAAGCTCCCCTACTCTCAATGGAAAAAGCCTATCCACGTCAACTCTATCCATCCGCCTCTTCATTTTAAATACATTCATGCCCCCTCCCTCAAACTTCTACGCTCCAAATAATAAAGAACTAACTTGTTCAACCTTTCTCTGTAACTTAGGTGCTGAAACCCAGGTAACATTCCAGTAAATCTCCTGTGTACTCTCTCTATTTTGTTGACATCTTTCCTATAATTCGGTGACCAGAACTGCACACAATACTCCAAATTTGGCCTCACCATTGTCTTGATCAATTGTAGCATTACATCCCAAGTCCTATATTCAATGCTCTGATTTATAAAGGCCTGCATACCAAAAACTTATCGACATGAAATTCCAACTTTCGGGAACTATGCACCATTATTCCTAGAATACTCTGTTCTGTTGCAAAATAATGCAATATTTTGATTACTCCTACCAAAATGTGCACCTCACACTTATCAGCATTAATCTCCATCTGCCCTCCTTCAGTCTAGTATTCTAACTGGCCTAAATCTCTCTTCAAGATTTGAAAACCTCCTTCATTATCCACAACGCCATCTATCTTAGTATTATTTGCATACTTACTAATCCAATTTACCACCGCATTATCCAGGTCATTACTGTATATGACAAACGATACTGGACCCAGTACAGTTCGCTGAGGCACACCACTAGTCACCTGCCTCTAACCCGACAAAAAAGTTATCCACCACTACTCTCTGGCATCTCCCATCCATCCACAGTTAAATCCATTTTACTACTTCAATATTAATACCTAACGTTTGAGCCTTCCTAACTAAACTTGCCTGTGGAATCTTGTCAAAGCGGTACTGAAGTCCATATAGACAACATTCACTGCTATACTCTCGTCAACGTTCCTTGTAAACGCTTCAAAAAAATCAATAGGATTTGTCAAGCATGACCTTCCACGCACAAATCCATGCTCACTGTTCCTAAACAGACCCTGTCTATCCAGATAATTATATATACTATCTCCAAGAATACTTTCCATTAATTTACCCACCGCTGATGTCAAACTGACTGGCCTATAATTGCTAGGTTTACTCTTAGAACCCTTTTTAAACAATGGAACCACATGACCAATACGTCATTCCTCCGCCACCATCCCCGTTTCTAATGCCATTTGAAATATTTCTTTCAGAGCCCCTGCTATTTCTATACTAACTTCCCACAAGTTCCTAGGGAAAATCCTGTCAGGAGGAGGGGACTTGTCCACTTTTATGTTCTTTAAAAGCGCCAGTACTTCCTCTTCTTTAATCATAATAGTTTCTATTACTACCCTACTTGTTTCCCTTACCTTACACAATTCAATATCCTCCTTAGCGAATACCGAAGAAAATAAATTGTTCAAAATCTCCCTCATCTCATCTGACTCCACACATAGCTGTACACTCTGATTCTGTGAGGGACCAATTTTAACCCTCACTATCCTTTTGCGATTAATATAACTGTAGCGACCCTTGGGATTTATTTTCACCTTACTCGCCAAAGCAAACTCATATCTGTTTTAGCTTGTCTGATTTCATTCATAACATTCTTCTTACATTCTCTATATTCCTCGAGCACCTCATTTACTCAATGCTGCCTATATTTATTGTAGATCTCTCTCTTTTTCCGAACCAACTTTCCAATCTTTGAAAACCATGTCTCTCTCAAACATTTAACCTTTCCATTCAACGTAATAGGAACATAAATATTCTGTATCCTCATAATTTCACATTTAAATGACCTGCATTTCTCTATTACATCCTTCCCATAAAACAACTTTTCCCAATCCTCTCCTTCTAAATCCTTTCGCATGGTGCCTGTTTCTGTTTTTATCCGTGTTGGTGTGAGTGAAGATTCTCACTCTCGTTGAGTTTATCCACTCTCATTTATCTCTTAACAGCTCCTGAACCTCAATTCAGAATCTCGAATCCTCAATCAACTGCCTGGTTGAAAGAAAAAAAAATCTCAAAGAAATTCAGCCAGGTCCAGCTGCGCCGTGGCCCAGAAAGCACACGTACTTCTTCAGTTCCTGCATGTTCAAGATGATCAGTTACTTTCACACCAAATATCGGAATGGGATTTGACACCAGAGCGATGGTTGGTGGCAGACGGGGTGATTTGACTTTCTCAGCAATAGGGTTTTTTTTTTCAGATTCAATAGTCCCCAGAGTTTAATGTGAATGTCGCGAGAAATGCAAGCGGCCGCTCGGTGGCCGAAATCAACAGAGATCAGATGTGGTTAGTGCTCTTACTCTTACCGCTGACTGCTTCAGTACCTGCGGTCTTTCGTGACTCTTTTATCGTCGTTCTTCTATTATTGAGTACGCCAGCAAGAAAATGTATCTCATGGTATACGGAGACGTATATGTACTGAAACCCTTCGTCTCCATGGCTGTTTAAGTCTATGGAAACCACTCACATGTCCGCCACACTCATGAGATTGAAACGGCCGTCCCGCCCCGACCCCCGGTGTAGGTGGATGCTGTGTAATTGACCACACTGTAATAAATTAACGTCACGAATTAACAGACAACACAATGCGTACGATTAAAGGAATTATATTTATGAATCTTAATTTACAAGGGTTAGTTAGGAAAAGCAAAAAGAAGTGCGATTTAAATTTAACAGTCAAATGTGCACCAGATGGAGTTCAACTTGTACTTCCTTGACACTCGCAGTTGAGTCTGCGGTCAACGGGAAAGCACGCAGCACCTTCCGAACGTTGCTCCCAATCCACCTCGAACAAACGGGTCTCCCACCGGATTGTATCCCACGACAGATGATAATTATAATAATTATTATAATAATCTGATAATGATAATAATGACAGATAAGATAATGAGAGGCATTGATCGTTTGGATAGTCAAAGGATTTAATTTTTTTTTCCCCCAGAGCTAATATGGCTTGTACGGGAGGGCACATTTTTAAGGTGTTTGGAAGTAGGTACAAAGGGAATGTCAGGGCTAAGTGTTTTACGCAGAGAGTGCTGAGTGCGTAGATTTGGCCGCCGGCGACGGTAGTGGAGGCGGATAGAATAGGGTATTTTAAGAGACTCCTTGATAGGTAAAGGGGCTTAGAAAAACAGAGGGCCATCGTTAACCCTAGGTAATTTCTAAGGTAAGAACAGGTTCTGCATAACTTTATGGGCCAAAGGGCCAGTATTTTGCTGTATGGTTTCTATGTTTCTATGATCGGTTCTCCCAGCATCTTCCTTCCTCACCTGCCGCTTGTGTAGATATCTGCGCAGGATACTGTGGGAGACAGCAGAGGAATCTGCTTGCTCATCTCTTGTCCTCTGATACCTGAACCTTAACAATTGAATCCAAAATCTTCCGAAACACGAAATACAGGTTATCAGTTATACAACGCCCTTTCTGCTGTATTTCTCCTTTCCTAATGAGTGAAGTGGCATTTGCATTTTTTCAGTCCTCTGGCACCATGCGAGAATCCAATGATTTTAGAAAGATCATTGTTAATGCTTACACAATCTCTACTCCTCACACGTTAAGAACCCTAATGTGGAGTTCATCTGCTCCGGCTTACTTATGTACCCTTTGGTCTTTCAGCTTTTTGAACACCTTCTCACTTGTAAGAATAACTGCACCTACTTCTGTTCTTTCACACACCCCAAAACCAGACAACCTGCTAGTATCTTCCACAGTGACGACTGATGCAAAATACTCATTTATTTTACCTGCCATCTCCTTGTCCCCAGTTATTATTTCTCCTGCATCATTTTCTAGCGGTCCTATAGGCAGTCTCATTTCTATTTGATTTTACTGTACTTGAAATTATTTCGCGACCCACCTTAATATTCTTCACCAGATTGCTTTCATATTTTGTCCTTTACATTCCAATGATTCCATTAGTTGCTCTCTGAACGTTTTAAAAGTTTCCCAATACTCTGTTTTCCCACTAGTCGTTGCTTTGCTATATGCCTTCTCTTTTGCTTTTAAGTTTTGCCACGATTAGGCTAATTTGTCATTTAAGTATTCATTTATTTTTTAAAATAAGTAAATAGATTCATTTAGAATGCATGTATTCTGCACGTCCCCCGGTTTTCCTAGAAACTCGCCGCATATCTGCCCTGCTGACAATCCTGACAGTGTGCCCTTCAAGTTTAATTAGGCCAAGACCTTGCTCATACTGCTACAACTTCCTTTACTCCAATAGTGGTGGGTCAGACTTTATATTCCAATCATATTTGAAATTGAACTCAACTATATTGTGATCACTGCTCCCTAAGGTTGGAGCGGACGATGGAGCATATGGTAAAGGTTCGTCTTCGATATGCTCCGTTATCATTTCCGATTCACTTCACAGCACCCAATTCCATACAGCTGATCCAAATGCCGGCTTCAGGACAAACTGAAAAAAAACAAGCTGACCCAATTGATCTTCTTGTGGAACAATCCCATGGCTATCATAACATCGACCCTTATGCACACATTATTCATGTTGAAATCTGTGGTCTGTATTCCAGCCAATTTCCGGAGGTCTGCAAAAACCTCCCATGATGATCCTTTTACACTGTCATTTTCTCAACACTACCCACAATTGTTCCACAGCTTACGACCCAATGTCACATCTTGTTACTGAGCTGATGCCATTCTTTACCTGCACAGCCACGCCTTCCAATCTAAAGACATTCCCATTCCTCCGAGACAACGTGCAGTCTTGCACATTCAGATCAGAAATGCGACCTACCTTCAGCCACGATTCAGTGATGGCCGCAACATCCCGCAATATGAACGTCTGCAACGGTGAGATAGGTCTGCCTGCGCTAATTACGGAAAGGAAGTGTGTGTGTGAGGCCTTTTTTCTGTGCTTGGTGTCAGATGTGGGAGGTCCTGGAGTCTCCCATCCTCCCGGACGACCACATCTGAACCCAATGTGTCGAGCTGCTGCTCGATGACCTTCGTATAGTTAGGAAGAACGAGTAGGTGATGGAAAGGACTTACAGGCAGGTGATCACACTGGGTACATTAAATTGGGAAAAGATTTTCTCAGGGAGATATATCGAAGAAATGTGGCAAACGTTCAAGTTATATTTGCGTGGACTTCTGCATAGGAACTTTCCGAAGAGAGGGGAGGTATGTAGAGTAATGGAACTGTGGTTTTCAAAAGCAGTACTAAAGCCAGTCAAGAAGAAAAAAAAGCTTACAAAAGTTTCAGAAAGCGTGGTAGTGTTCGAGATCTATAAAATTATAAGACTAACAGCATGGAGCTTAAGAAGGCAATTAGGAGGTCCGGAAGGGCTCATGAGATGGCCGTGGCGGGCAGGAAGAAGGAAAAGCCCAAGGCATTCTACAAGTATGTGAAGAGCAAGAGGATAAGACGTGAACGATTAGGACATATCACGTGTGACAGTGGGAACGTGTGTCTTGTTTATGGAACCGGAGAGAATAGCAGAGGTACCCAATGAATTCGTTACTTCAGTATTCACTGTGGAAAAAGGATTTTGGGGACTGTAGTCATGACTTGCAGCAAACTGAAAATCTTAGGCATCTGCATATTAAGAAAGAGGATGTGCTGGAGCATTTGGAAAGCAGCAAGTTGGAAAAGTCGCCGGGACCGGATGGGTTGGACCAGGTAACTGCGGAAGGCGAGGTAGGAGATTGCCGAGACTCTGTCGATGATGTTTACATCATCACTCGGGGCGGGAGAGGTTCCAGAGGATGTGCATGTTGGGGATGTTGTTCCTTTATTCAGCAAAGGGAGGAGAAATAGCCCAGGAAATTGTAGACCGGTGAGTCTTACTTCAGTGGTTGGTAAGCTGATGAAAACGATCCTGAGAGGTAGTATTTATGAATATTTGGATAGTTATAATATGATTAGGAATAGTCAGCATGGCATTGTCAAGGGCAGGTCATGCCTTACGAGCCTGATAGCAACTTTTTGAGGATATGACTAAATATGTAGGTGAAGGAAGTGCAGTAGCTGCAGTGTATACGGATTTCAGCAAGGCCTTTAATAAGGTACCCCATGCAAGGCGTAATGAGAAAGTATGGAGGAATGGGATCCAAGGGGACTTTATTTTATGGATTCAGAACTGGCTTGCACACAGAAGGTAAAGAGTGGTTATAGACTGGTAATATACTGCGTGGAGTTCGGTCACCAGTGGTGTGCTGACACCCCTACACTTCGTCATTTTTATAAATATCCGGTTTCGGGAACTGGAAGGATGGGTTGATAAATTTTCTTATAAGACAATGGTTGGAGTTGTTGTGGATAGGGCGGAGTGCTGTCAGAGGTGACTGTGGGACATTGGTAGAATGGAAAGCTTAGCAGAGAAGTAGCAGATTGAATTCAACCCAGGTACGTGTGAAGTGGTTGATTTTGGTAGGTCGGATATAATGACAGAATATAATATTAATGGTAAGACACTTGCGGGCCGAATCCATAGGACGCTCAAAGCAGCTGCGGAGGTTGACTCTGTGGTTAAGAAGGAATACGGCACTTTCGCCTTCATCAATCGTGGGATTGTGTTGAAGAACGGAAAGGCAATGTTGCAGCTTTTGGTCCCCGGTCAGGCCCCACTTGTAGTAATGTGCTGTGATCTGGTCGCTTCACTAAAGGAATGATGTGGAAACCATAGAAATGGTGTAGAGCAAATTTACAAGTACGCTGCCTGGATTGGGGGCATTCCTAACGGGAATAGTCCTTTTCTCGTTGGAGCGAGGGAGGATGAGTGGTGACATCATAGAGCAGTATAAGATGAAGAGAGGCATTGATCATGTGGATAGTCAGAGGCTTTATCCCAGGGTTGAAATGGCTATAACGAGAGGACACTTCTTTAAACTGTAGGAAGGAGGTACGGAGGAGATGTCAGTTTATGTTTTCCGCGCAGAGATTGGTGAGTGTGTGGAATGGGCTGCCAGTAACGGTGGTGAAGGCGGATACGATAGGGTCTTTTAAGATACTCCTGGATAGGCACATGGAGCTAAAGAAATAGAGGCCTATAGATAACACGAGATAATTTATAAAGTATGTAATGCTTGGTACAGCAGTGTGTTCCGAATTTCCTGTAATGTGTTGTAGATTTTCTATGTTTCTGTAATTGCTAACTAATATTTTCTCTGTTTGTCAACTGAGCATATCCTTCCATTTTCCTCATAGGCACATGTCAGTCTCGGCTTCTTTTAAAGGCCACTTACCCTTGTGCCTCGACCACCACACCAGGAAATGCATCCCATCTACCCACGACTCTCTGTGTAAACGTCTTGCCCTTTACAGTGCATTGGGAAATACCGCATGAAATTTGCCCGGCATTTTGTGTATGTTTGTAAATAAATATTTTTGTTTTTGTGTCATCTGCAAGATTATTAATCAGTTTATTTGCAGATATCCGAATCAGTTATATGTATCACAAACCCCGGAAGGTCTAACTGTAGCACATTAACTATGGACTATTCCTTATGTGTTGTGGTTAAAATGCGATACCTGGGTTACAACATAAATTCCCTGCATCACAATCTGTCATCTCCCGGCAGCATAAAAATATACGTTTGTAGTTTTTGCAGATGAGTGAATCAAACAGCAGAGTTACTGAATTACCTGTCCACGAACAGGTGTTTCGACTGTTATATCCGCTGAGGGTTCATTCTTTCTGTTGACTGTCACTTCAAAAAGGCCGAGAGAATGAGACTGACTTTTAGATACTGCTGGATTTCTGCTGATTATAAAATTTGCTCAATTGCTATGATGTGAGAGGTGGCGTTATTTGATGGACAACGAATATTTACAATTTATTCTGCGGTTTGTTTTGAATACACAAGGACGCAGAGACACACAGTCAGAGTCAAGATGCTCAAAGGAAGACACCAGAGAGTCGGCCGTATTTAAACTTACTGTGGCCCAAATGGGTGAGTTGAGATGGATCGAGAGAATTCATATGTGACTCTCACAAGTTGCTGGAACTAGAAGAAGTTTGCAGAGAGGAGAGGTAGGCTCGAAACAGAGGAAACCTTGTGACAAAGAGATTACTGTTTGGACTCTGTCTTCAAGAAACCCGCAAGGATGAGTTTGTTTCCATTCGGATGCGAAAGTGTTGTTGTGACAGAGTTAATCCGCAGGAGTGGATTTTCTGGTCAGGGGAAATCCTTTGTGGTTATCAGGTGAGTGTTTACCCTTTGTCTGTGTATGGCAATTCACTGAAGAAAGGCACCCCTGTGGCAAAACATCGTTAGAGTAATTTCGCAGGTTGTGGAACTGGATAAGTGGCTATCACGTTGTGTGTGATTGGTATCACCTTTTGGAATCTACCGGGGTGTCGACCCTTATTTGGGTACTGGTTCCCTTGAAGATGGTCACACTTGTGGTAAGCTACTGTTAGTGAGGTTTCGTGTGAGGATTTGGAGGACAACGGGAAGATCGACGACACCTGTTCGTTTGGTATCAAATATCTCTCTCTCACATCAAATGCTGTGCACTTGAACTGAACAGAATTTTCGTATATACCATCGCGAGACGGTAACTCTTGCCACCTGAGGTTGAATACGTTAGGATTTTTTTTTACACTCCTAAATATGCCTAATACTGCTAACCCTTGGTTTACCCGGTTTAAGTTATATAACCATTTAACCATATAACAATCACAGCACGGAAACAGGCCATTCCGGCCCTCCTAGTCGGTGCCGAACTCTTAATCTCACCTAGTCCCACCTACCCGCACTTAGCCCATAACCCTCCACTCCTTTCCTGTCCATATAACTATCCAATTTTACCTTAAATGACACAACTGAACTGGCCTCTACTACTTCTACAGGAAGCTCATTCCACACAGCTATCACTCTCTGAGTAAAGAAATACCCCCTCGTGTTTCCCTTAAACTTTTGCCCCCTAACTCTCAAATCATGTCCTCTCGTTTGAATCTCCCCTACTCTCAATGGAAACAGCCTATTCACGTCAACTCTATCTGTCCCTCTCAAAATTTTAAATACCTCGATCAAATCCCCACTCAACCTTCTACCCTCCAATGAATAGAGACCTAACTTGTTCAACCTTTCTCTGTAACTTAAGTGCTCAAACCCATTTATCTTCCTAGTAAATCGTCCCTGCGCTCTCTCTAACTTATTGATATATTTCCTATAATTCGGTGACCAGAACTGTACACAATTTTCCAAATTTGGCCTTACCAATGCCTTGTACAATTTTAACATTACATCCCTACTTCTGTACTCAATGCTCTGATTTATAAAGGCCAGCGTTCCAAAAGCCTTCTTCACCACCCTATCTACATGAGACTCCAGCTTCAGGGAACTATGCACTGTTATTCCTAGATCTCTCTGTTCCACTGCGTTCCTCAATGCCCTACCATTTACCCTGTATGTTCTATTTGGATTATTCCTGCCAAAATGTAGAACCTCACAGTTCTCAGCATTAAACTCCATCTGCCAAAGTTCAGCCCATTCTTCTAACCGACATAAATCTCCCTGCAAGCTTTGAAAACCCACCTCATTATCCACAACACCTCCTACCTTAGTATCATCAGCATACTTACTAATCCAATTTACCACCCCGTCATCCAGATCATTTATGTATATTACAAACAACATTGGGCCCAAAACAGATCCCCGAGGCACCCCGCTAGTCACCGGCCTCCATCCCGATAAACAATTATCCACCACTACACTGAGGCATCTCCCATCTAGCCACTGTTGAATCCATTTTATTACTCCAGCATTAATACCTAAAAACTGAACCTTCTTAACTAACCTTCCATGTGGAACTTTGTCAAAGGCCTTGCTGAAGTCCATATAGACCACATTCACTGCCTTACCCTTGTCAACATTCCTCGTAACTACCTCAAAAAATTCAATAAGGTTTGCCAAACATGACCTTCCATGCACAAATCCATGCTGGCTACTCCGAATCAGATCCTGTCTATCCAGATAATTATAAATACTATCTCTAAGAATACTTTCCATTAATTTACCATTAATATATTACGTAGTTACTAACAAACTATTGTTGGTTAACTGCGAAACTGACTCCAGGTGTGTTCTATTTCTGCTCAACCTTTTACAGTGTAAACTTTTACAACGTAAGAGGTACTTTCCCCAGTATTGCGTTTCTGTAACACAACCAAGCTGAACTTTCTTCTGATATCTCAGCATCAACAGTCTTTGGTTCCCTCCATTTTTCTATATTCCTAAAAATATTTCCTAATCCCGAATTTGTCTTTTGTTCCAGACAGACCTGTCGTAATACAATGACAAATTTGTCACTTCTCCGGCCACATTTCCAACTGGACTGTCAGCATGATCCCTCAACTTCGACAACTCAATCACGTTTGTGTCGACTGCAAGAGTATTTATGAGTCAAGCCCATTTTCATCCAGGTCAAACGCCAGGACATTTCCAACAATTGTCACATGCAAAATGGCTGCCCTGTACCAATGACATCTGTACTCAATTTAAAGCTATGCTATCTAATGCATCTCGCTCTCGGCACAGTCCACCGGAAGGAGTCCTTCTCAAAAGGCTTACTTCCAGTCCAATCCCAACGGTCTGGCCGTCGCTGGCGCCATGCATCACGGTCCGAGCGACCCTACTAATGGGACAATGTACAATGGCCAATTAAACAATCAACACATAGGTGTTAGGTTTCTGGGAGGAATCAAGAGTCCGCCGAGGAGACCGAAACGGTCGCGCTTTACAGACAGCGGCGGAAACTGAGCAGAACGGCTTATAAACAATCGGAGAAGGAGAGAGGCCAAGCTACGAGGGAATCAATAAATAAATAGACATCATGTGTCCTTTCCTCAGAAATCACCTTCCCCATGTAATCACAATGTACTAATTCTAATTCGACAGATAGCACCACCACTGCACAAAGTGTCTAAGATTTTTTTTAAAAAATTGCCGGAAGCTTTGTGATGGAGTTTGCGACTAGGAACGGACCGTTGATGAGTTGATTGAGTTAATAAATTATTCTCTCGGTGGCAGACAGATTTCCAAAGAAATCCTCTGCAAGCGGAGACTTGCTCTCTGCTCACGGTAACCAGCCTTCCTGAACGGCTCAAAGGCAGGCGCTCTCGGAACTGAATGACCTCACCAGAGGAAAGAGTTGGAACTACATCGGGCGTACCTGCGCTGGCAATCGGACCGCGCGGAATACCGGCAGGGCAGAATGGTGTTGGCAAGGCTTTGCATGCAAATAGGGGAAGAGTCACACAGTAAACTGGAAGGAACAGAGTGGAGGGAAACAGGGACAGTCGCTGATACTGTTGGTGCATGGAGGGGTGGAGGGCGCAGTTAATGAGGGATGTCCACAGCCCCCATGGAACAGCACAAGCCAAAGACTAAATAGAATATATTAGGACGTCACTGAGGATTAATGCTCGTCTGACAACGCCGAGCGAGCTTTGTCATTAGACGGAACGGTGATTTCAACGATTCTTTGAACTGCAGCCTGAACCTCGTCTGGGCCAAGGCGTAAAGGGCCGTGTTGGTGCAGCAGCTCAGCAGTTGAAACGTGTAGCCCAGTTCCAGCACAGCGTTCGGGGGATCAGCTTCAAAATAAATATGCAGGCTATCCCATACTGAATACACCGTCAGCAGAGCCCACAGGAAGAGGAAATTCCCCGACATCAACAGCAGTAACAGAAGGGATTGCCTGCGGTTCTTCATCTCCGGGTCGGCGGGCGTCTGGCCATCGCGAGAACCACGGAGTCTCCTCCGGGCTCGGCTGGCCAGTACGACGTGTCTGATGGTTAAACTGTTGAGCAGGAAAATTAGAAAAAATGGGATTATTGGGGTGAGGAAGTAATGAATCGCTTGCAATGTTACCAAAGGAAGTGCGGGAAAGAAACGGCGACTTTCCAGGCAGAGCAAGGACATTATTGAAATCGAATATTTCCCATCGAGCGTGAAGTACCAGAAAATGTTCTTTACGCAGCTCAGCAGAGTCACTGTCCCCAGAACCAGAGCCGCCGCTCTCCCGGTGCAGTAGTTTAGCTTCAGCTGCGGAAAACAAATGGCCACACATCGATCAAAGGTGAAAGCGACGGTGAACCAGACAGAACAGTCTGTGGCAGCGTAGAGTATGACGGCGTGAATATTACACACGCGAACACGATAACTCCAGTTTGAAACCTCCGATGGCATGTAAATCACTGGAATCTTGTTCAATACCAGATCGAAGAGAACGACCAGCTGATCCGCTGCTACCATGGCAGCCAGGTACCATGTGACGCCTTTGGAGAGACCGCACTTTCCCCGCGACAGAATGACGATTGTCACCACGTTCACTGTGCGGAGGGAAGTCAAGATATTTAAAACACATTCGGAATGAAATTTTCTCTGAAATCAACAATTTTAATCGATATCATTTTCAAAGGTAGAGATAGACTTGGAATCGATGTTTCTGCTAAGGAGAAAATCGGATCCATTATTAAATGGGCAGTGACTATAATGTACCTGAGAAGTTCATGAGAATGAGGGGAATCTCATTGAAAACTATCCAAAATTGTAAGGTCGACATATCGTGGACGTGGAGACGATAGCTGCAGTAGTGCTGCAGTAGTGTTGGATTTACAATAGAAACCCATCACTTTAGAACAGAGGTGCATAGAAATTTGTTTCGACCGAAGCTGGTGAATACGTGGAATTCCTCGCCACAGACGGTAATGGGAGTCAGTTCGTGGGAACCATTTGTAGCAGAGAGTGATAGTTGCTCGATTCGTCGAAGCCTCACTGGATATGGAGAGTGGGCGCCAGAATGTGTTTGAGATGGATAATAAATCAGCTATGATGGAATGGCGGAGAAGCCTCGCTGCTCGAATGAAGGAATTCAGCTCAGGAATCCTATGGGCCAAGCAATGATATCGATGGATAGCTGGAATGTATTCTAACCTTTGCCGTCAGGAGAAGCGGCTGAAAACGGAATGCGATAGTGAACTGACCACTGATTAAGTGCCAAGTATCACGGTGCCAGAAATTCAACTTCCTTCAACAGTAAACAATAGAGAACATTAGAGCAGAAGAGCTGAAGAAATAGTAGTTGGAATAGTCCATCTGTTCGGACAGGCATGCACCGCCATTGAAGATAATCATGGTTGAGCTGACCATGGACATATATTCATCTGCCTGCTTTTCCCCCCAAAGCCCGTAATACCCCTACTACGGATAAAATCAATCCAAACTTTTCTAAAATATATTTACTGAGGTAATGTCCATTTCTTCATTGGGCAGAGAATTCCACAGATTCACCACCCTCTGGGAAAAGCAGTTCCTCCACATCTCCGTCCCAAATTCACTCTCCACAAGCTTCAGCCTATGCCCCCAAGTTCTAGTCTCACCGACCAGTGGAAACGACTTTCCTGTCCCTGTCTTATCTGTCCCTTTCGTATTTTTTACATGTTGCTGAAATATCATCTCTGATCCTTCTGAATTCCAGTGCGTGCAGTCGCACCCCACACAATCTCTCCTGATAGTCTCGCCTCCTCATGTCTGGAATCAAAATGGGGAAACGACTTCAAGTCCAGTAAATCCCTTCCCAAGTCAGCGTACCAGACCTGCACGCAGTACTACAGCTGCCGCCTCGCAAGTACCGCGTGCATTTGCAGCATAATCTACTTACTCTTAAATTCACCTCTGTAGCAATGAAGGCCAATATCCCATTTGCCTCCTTGTTAGATTGCGGGTGTTGCAAACAAACCTTTTGTGATTGAAGAACAAACACTCTAAAGTGCCTCCACGTGGCAGCATACTGCAATCGTTTACCACTTAATAAAATTGTGTTCTTCAATTTGTCCTTCCCAGGTAGATGACCTCGCCTTCAGCAACATTGTGCTCCGTCCGACTAGACGCTAATACTTTCGCTTAAACAATTCCACTCCAATATTTGTTCAGACGGTAGATCGTGGCAATAAAGATGGCCACGCGACCTCCTTCTTTTTCACAGCTGGTGCTTTGAGGTATCTATTTATATATTCATTCATTCATGCACTTATGCATTCATTCATTCATTCATTCATTCGTTCATTCATTCTGGCGATGTAGTCCCCCCCAGCAAGCTTCGAGATAGCTGAGTTATCCTACCATGTCCCAAATGGACTGTGGAACATAAATCACCGGAAGCATGTCTATGCTTCACAGAGGGTGCTGAGGCTCGAAAATGCACTGATGGGACCATACCTGAAGTATTGTGTGCAGTTCTGGGCTCCTTATTGAAGAAAGGAAATACTGACAGCGGAGAGCATTCAGAGAAGACTCACAAGAATGATTCAAGGAATGAAAGGGTTGCCGTATGAGGAACGGCTGGCAGCTCTTCGGCTGCATTCCCTGGAGTTGAGGAAATTCAGAGCGGGATCTCATAGAAACATTCCAAATGATAAAAGGCCTGAACAGATTAGATATGAGATGGGGATTATATGGCTGAGGGGAGGATTGAAGGACGTCCATTTAGAACACAGATGCGTGGAAACTACTTTAGGCAGACGGCCGTAAATCTGTGGAATTTGTTATAACAAGCTGCTGTGGAGGCCAAGAGATTGGGTGCATTTAAGGCAGAAATGGATACGTTCTTGGTTATCCAGGGCATCAATATTCCTGTATTTCAGTGCTTTAAAAGGGATAGAGAGTGGGAAAAGGGGGAGGAGGGGTGGCATTACTGGTCAGGGATACTATTACAGCTGCAGAAAGGGTGCTTGATGTAGCAGGACTCTCTTTTGAGTCTGTATGTGTGGAAGTCAGGAAGAGGAAGGGAGCAGTTACTCTACTGGGAATATTCTATAGGCCCCCTGGTAGCAGCAGAGATACCGAGGAGCAGATTGGGAGGCAGATTTTGGAAACGTGTAAAAATAACAGGGTTGTTATCATGGGTGACTTTAACTTCCCTAATATTGATTGGTACTTGATTAGTTCCAAGGGTTTAGATGGGGCAGAGTTTATTAAGTGTCTCCAGGATGGATTCCAGCAACAGTATATTGACAGGCCGACTAGGGGGAATGCCTTACTAGATCTAATATTAGGTAAGGAACCGGGTCAGGTCACAGATCTGTCAGAAGGTGAGCATCTGGGGGACAGTGATCACCGCTCCCTCACATTTAGCATTAACATGGAAAAGGATAGAATCAGAGAGTGCAGGAAAAAAATTTAATTGGGGAAGGGAAAATTATGAGGCTATAAGGCTAGAACTTGCGGGTGTGAATTGGGATGATGGTTTTGCAGGGAGATGTACTATGGACATGTGGTCGAAGTTTAAGGATCTCCCGCAGGAAGTTAGGGATAAGTTTGTTCCGGTGAGGAGGATAAAGAATGGTAGGGTGAAGGAACCATGGGTGTCAAGTGAAGTGGATAATCTAGTCAGGTAGAAGAACGCAGCATACATGAGGTTTAGGAAGTAAGGATCAGATGGGTCTATTGAGGAATATTGGGTAGCAAGAAATGAGCTTAAGAAGGGGCTGCGAAGAGCAAGAAGGGGGCATGAGAAGGCCTTGGCGAGTAGGGTAAATGAAACACCCAAAACATACTTCAATTATGTGAAGAACAAAGGGATGACAGGAGTGAAGGTAGGACCGATTAGAGATAAAAGTGGAAGATGTGCCTGGAGGCTGTGGAAGTGAACGAGGTCCTCAATGAATACTTCTCTTCGGTATTCACCACTGAGCGGGAACGTGATGACGGTGAGGACAATTTGAGTCTGGTTGATGTTCTGGAGCATGTTGATATTAAGGGAGGGGAAGTGTTGGAGTTGTTAAAATGCGTTAGGATGGATAGGTCGCCGGGGCCTGATGGAATATTCCCCGGGCTGCTCCATGAGGTAAGGGAAGAGATTGTAGAAACTCTGCCTAGGATCTTTATGTCCTCATTGTCAACGGGAATGGTATCGGAGGATTGGAGGGATGCCAATGTTATCCCCGTGCTCAAAAAAATAGTAGGTCTAGTCCAGGTAATTATAGACCAGTGAGCTTTACGTCTGTGGTGGGAAAGCTGTTGGAAAAGATTCATAGAGATAGGATCTATGGACAATCAGAAAATCATGCTCTGATCACGGTCAGTCAGCATGGATTTGTGAAGGGCAGATCCTGCATAACAAGCCTGATAAAATTCTTTGAGGAGGTGACCAGGCATATAGATGAGAGTTGTGCAGTGGATGTGGTATACATGTATTTTAGTAGCGCATTTGACAAAGTTCCACACGGTTGGCTTATTCAGAGTGTCAGAAGGCATGGGATACAGGGAAGCTTGGCCAGGTGGATTCAGAATTGGCTTGCCTGCAGAAGGCAGAGTGTCGTGATGGAAGGAATACATTCAGATTGGAAGGTTATGACTAGTGGTGTCCCACAAGGATCTGTTCTGGGATCTCTACTTTTTGGGATTTTTATTAATGACCTGGATGTGGGGGTTGAAGGACGGGTTGGCAAGTTTGCAGATGACACAAAGGTCGGTGGTGTTGTAGATAGTGTAGAGGATTGTCGAAGATTGCAGAGAGACATTGATAGGATGCAGAAGTGGGCTGAGAAGTGTCAGATGGAGTTCAACCCGGAGAAGTGTGAGGTGGTACACTTTGGAAGGACAAACCGCAAGGCGGAGTACAAAGTAAATGGCAGGATACTTGGTTGTGTGGAGGAGCAGACGGATATGGAGATACATGTCCAAAGATCCCTGAAAGTTGCCACACAGGTAAATAGGGTAGTTAAGAAAGCTTAGCTTTCATAAGTCTAGGGATAGAGTTTAAATATGCGATGTAATGATGCAGCTCTATAAAACTCTAGTTAGGCCACACTTGGAGTACTGTGTCCAGTTCTGATCGCCTCACTATAAGAAGGATGTCGTAGCATTGGAAAGGGTACAGAGGAGATTTACCTGGATTCTGCCTTGTTTAGAGAGACTGGATTATGATCAGAAATTAAGGAAGCTAGGGTTTTACTCTTTGGAGGGAAGGAGGATGAAAGGAGACATGATAGAGGTGTACAAGATATTAAGCGGAATAGACAGAGTGGACAGCCAGCGCCTCTTCCCCAGGGCACCACTGCTTAGTACAAGAGGACATTTGCTTTAAGGTAAGTGGAGGACAGTTCAAGGTGGATAGTAGAGGAAGGTTTTTCACTCAGAGAGTGGTTGGTGCGTGGAATGCACTGCCTGAGTCAATGGTGGAGAGAGATACAGTAGTGAAGTTTAAGAGACTGTTGGATAGGTATATGGAGGAATTTAAGGTGGGAGGGTATATGGGAGGCAGGGTTTGTGGGTCGGCACAGCATTATGGGCCGGAGGCCTGTAATGTGCTGTACTACCCTATGTATGCGATGAAGACAGTGAGTGGGAATGACTTGAAGAATTGGATCAGCTCGGGATGAAATGGTGCAGCAGACTCAACGGGCCGAATGGCCTACCGCTGTTCCTATAACTTATAGTCTTATGGTCTTATAAGCACGTCATGAAATAGATTGAAATCAGTCTGAATGTCCTTACGTTTAAAGCTGAGGTTGAAAAGTTGTTGATAACAAAATTACAGATCTGTTTCCAAAGTTACGGGTGGAAGGTAACAGAATGCGTTTAATTAGGATGATGTCAAGAGAAACTTCCAGTGAGCACAATTTCAATACCGAAAACGTTTTGTTAAGGAGAGAGTTTAGATGAGCGTGGTCTTTTTACTCTTACCGGTTGAACGACTGTGGGTGCGGTCTTTCATCATTCCTGGAATTTATTAATTATCCTAGCAAGGAAATGAATCTCTTGGTATATAGAAGCGTTATATACATACCCGGCCCCCGGTTTCTTTGTCTGCGTAAGTCCAGGGAAAGAACTCTCGGGTTTGTCCAAAACTAGTGAGATTGAGATTGCTCAATTGTAAAGCAAATCCCGGTTGGTTTCACTTCTGTGGTATTTGCAACCCCGTTACAAACTTGTGCCATGAAATAACAAGCAGCATACAAATACAGAGATTACATTTATAGATCTAAACTCAACTCAAGGTTTAGTAACGAGGAAGAAAAAGAAATAAACCATTCTAATTATCTGTGAAATGGGAACCAGCTGAAGCTCCTCTTGAGCTTACTTGAAACTCCTAGGCTCTCTGTCAACGCAAAATCACAAAGCAATCCGTCTGGAACAAACAGGTCGCTCACCGGATTGTATCCTACGATCGGTTCTCCCAGCGTAAGCTTTGTTCATCTCGCAGCGAACCAAAATCAAAACCAAGACAGACCGTATTTTCCCTCATGAAGAAAGTCTGCCCCAGATTCAACCATCCCAATTTGATCGCAGGCATTCCTTATATTCAGCAGTAATCCAAACAGGTTGCCAGCAGAACAAGCTGCTTTTACTGAACTTCAAAATGAAATACATAAAACTTAACAGTGTAAGTATAAAGCGGGGCATTACAGTATTTTGACAAACATTGTGCATTGAACTTGGAACTTAAATGGGAATCACACACAAAACGCTGCGGGAGCAGAGCAGGTCAGGCAGCATCTCCGGAAACGAATAAGCGCTCGAGGTTTCGGGGTGAGACCATTCATTTGAGCTTGACAGTAGCAATGTACGTTTTTATTCTACAGAGCCACAACACTCAAATATTTCTCATTTGTTTCCCTTTTCATTCCTGGAATTATTCTTATGAAATTCCCGTGGGCCCTCTCCAATGCCAGCACATTTGCTGTGAGATGTGGATCTGAAATCTATTCCAACATGGCAATTCACTTGCCATGTTCTTGCCAATTCTCCTCATCTTTCGAAGTTCCTCTGCAAACGGCCCGTTTCCTCAACAGTACCTGCCCCTACAGCAATATTCGTGCCATCTGCAAACTTGGCAACAGTACCGTCTGTTCCATCATCTATATCATTGACATGCAGCAGAGAAAAAAGTGGTCTCTACACGGACACCGGCGGAAGATCCGTTTATACTCACTCAATTGTTCTTACTCTTCAACCAATCCTCATGGTTTTTCTTGTAATACCATGGATCTAATTTGGTAAGCTGCCTGATGTGTGGCAACTAGTCAAAGGTCTTTCAAAAGTCCAAATACACAACATAAACTACAACCCCTTTATGTATCCGACGTGTATTCTCCTCAAGGAAATTTAGCGGGAAGATCTGCTCATCAGGCAAGGTTTTAACAAATTTCTGACATGGGTGTGTCCCTTGGGCCTGATGATTTCTATGCAGGATATTAAGAGAGATAGCAGAGGGGTGTAATGACTTTGTCCTCTCTTGTCCTCCCTGACGCAGCTTAACAATTGAATCATACCACCAAGGCCAGGTTGTCAGGTATATAAACTCCCTTTTCTGCTATCTTCCTCCTTTCCTAAAGAGTGAGGTGGCATTTGTAATTTTTCTGACCTCTGGCGCCATGCAGGAGTCCAACGATTTTTGAGTGATCATTGCTAATGCCTCCACTATCTCCAACGCACACTCTTTAAGGGCCATAATGTGGTGTTCATGTGGTCCGGATGACTTATGTACCCTTTGGTCTTTCAGCTTTTTGAGCACCTTCTCTCTTGTAAGAATAACTGCACCCATTTCTTTTCTTTCACACACAACAACATCAGACAACTGCTAGAATCTTCCATAGTGACGATTGATGCAAAATACTCATTCAGTTCATCTGCCATCTCTTTGTCCCCGTTACTATCTCTCCTGCCCTATTTCTAGCGGTCCTGTATCCGCTCTTATTTCTCCATAATTTTCTGCACTGAAACACGATTTCTCTAACATCTTGATATTGTTCAATAGCTTGCTTTCATATTTCATCTTGTCCCATTAAAAGGTTCTGTCTGTTCTCTGTAGGTTTTTAAAAGTTTCCCAATACTGATTTCCCACTAGTTTCTGATTTGTGAAATACCTCCTCTTTTGCTTTTCCGTTTGTCACGATTGTTCTGATTTTACAATTTATTTGTATTTAGAATGCAAGAATTCTGCACGTTCCTCTGTGTTACCAGAAACTCACTGCATTTCTGTCCTGCAGACCATCCTGACAGCGTCTCATTCAAGCCTTATTTGGCCAAGAACTTTTTCAGACCATTGTAATTACTTTTATTCCATTGAAATACTGCTGCGTCAGGCTTTAATTTTTCCCCTATCATATTTCAAATTGATCTCAATTATATTGTGATCACTGATTCCTAAATGTTCCTTTACCTTAAGCTCTCTAATCATTTCCGATTCGTTTCAAAGCGCCCAATGCAGTAGAGCTGGTCTACATGTCGGCTTAAGGAGAAGCTGCAAGAAACATGCCAAACCAATCTATCTGAATGTGGAAAAATCCCATGGATATCATATCATTGTCTTTTAGCCACACACTTGTCCTGTTGAAATCTGTGGTTTGTGTTCCAGCTACTGTCTGGCGGTCTGTACATACCTCCCATGACAGTGGTTTTACCCTTTCAGCTTCCTAACGAAACCCAAAATGATTCCATTGCTTACGATCTTTGTCATATCTTTCTACTGAACTGATGTATTCTTTACCTGGAGAAACACGCTACCCTCTCTGCCGATCTTCCTATCCTGCCGGACAACCCGTAGGTCTGGATATTCAATTAGGAAATCCGACCACATTTCGGCCACGATTCAACGACAGCCACCACATCCTACAATCTGACATTTGTAACGGTGCAAAAAAATAATCCTTTTTCCGTCTTAATCTGGAGCTGCATATCAGTGACATTCAGCAGTGATTAGTGACTCTTTTACGGCAGAATGAGGCGTAACTGCTCAGTGACAGGTGGGGGGAATCTGTGCGAACGTCAGGAGAGGGAAGAAGTGGAGTAAACGGCCAGTGCAGAACACACTGTGGTCGTCCCATCAATAACAGGTGTACCGAAGCGGATATTGTTGGCGGGACTTACGACCATGTAAATGCCGCAGCAGCCTGGTCTCCGGCACTGAGTCCAACGCGGTGGCTCAGAATGGAAAGGAGAGAGGATGAGTTACATGGGATTGAGCAGTAAGAGGAACCGACAGGGGATTCAATCGAGACCCCTAGATGGTGGAGAAGAAGGTCAGAAGATGCGGCAGTGGGATACTGACACAATATAGAGTTGGGTTTACGAAAATCTCTCAAACCTTTCTCACAACATCATCGTACCCTACAATAACATCCTTCGCCTCCTGATTTTCTCCCACAATGTATCCGTGTTGGTGGTGAATGCCGATGTGAAGTAATCATCAAGGATTTTTCAAAGTTCTTGTCTGCAGATACCCTGCTTGCTTCCGTAAAATACCCTACATTCTCATCGCTCCCCATTTGCGCATCATATACCTTCTCAATGTCGCTTGTTTCAACATTCGCCCTTTGTTTCATAACCTCCGCATGTCTGGCTTGATATAGGACGACTAAACATTAAACATCATTTATTTTCTTCTGTCCATATCTACAATACTTCGTAACATTTAGCTTCTCGAATATTGCCTTGTCTTGCTTTATTCTCAGCTTCATCTTCTGGAAACAAAATAATGCTGTTACTTATATCGATATTATAGGATATTCGCATGTCTTGTGTGGATTCTTAATGAAAGTTCCCCAGTTCCTGCCCAATGCATTTCTATTTTTATTCGGCCGACTGAGGGCTGTCTCGTGAAGACCAGTCTGATTACAACTAAAATGACTTTAAAACTTCTGTGATTATGGGCACTGTTCCCAAAATTGTCCCCATCGAATTATTGATAATTCGGTCCTTATTACCACATACATTTTTTTCTGATACAGAATTGGGGGCGCAGGAAGTGCAACGATTGAATACTAATGTTCCTTAATTATGATGATAAGGTAGCAATGGGAGCAAATGAATGACTTATGAATAAAACGGGTTCTTTGCAAATTTGTTTGCAATGGAAAACACTATCAATGTGCTAGCGTCCAGAGAGTGTCAGGGACCGGGAGTGAGTGCCATTGTTATTAAAAAAAAAGAAAAAGTGTTCAGCAAACACAAAGGTATTAAGATGGATAAATCTTCTGGGACAGATGGAGTGCATCCCAGAGACCACAGAGAGGATGCCGAAAGATAATGGATATATTGGTCATTTTATTTCAAGAATCTCTTCCTTCTGGCCCGTATTGGAGGAAGGGAAGATTACAAATGTGACTCCACTCTTTATGAAGGGATGGAGGGGAAAGATTGGACATTTTTTGTCCAGTTAGCTTAATCTAACTGGGAAAGTGTTGAATTACATTATGAAGGATGAGTGTGCGAGGTAACTGGAGACTAATGAAAGTTACAAACAGGAAGGACAGAGGAGACGCAATGGTTATTATTGACTTGGATTTTCAGATGGTATTTGATAAGGTGCCACACATGAGGCTGCATGACAAACTAAAATCCTATGGCATTAGAGGAAAGATACTGGCATGAGTAGAGGAATTTCTGACAGGCAGGATGCAGCGACTGGGAATAAAAGTGGCCTTTTGTCATTGGCTGCCGGTGACTATTGGTTTTCCTCAGGGTCAGTATTATGACATCTAGTTTTCACCTTGCTTGTCCATGATTTGGATAATGGAATTCATGGCTTTATGGCAAAGTTTTGACAGAAGATATGAACGTAAGTGGGGTGGAGTAGGCAGAGCTGAGGAAGTAATGTTTCAGCAAGACTCAGATAGATTGGAAGGATGGACACAACATTAGAGGATGAAAGATAGTGTTGGAAAATGTATGTCTAAGAATGCATTTTGGTGAAAAGGAATAATAGGGCAGAGTACTATCTAAGTAGACAGAAGGTTCAAATATCAGAGGTGCAGAAGAACTTGGTATTCCTCGTGCAAGACTCCCAGAAGTTTAATGTACAGGATATATCTGTTGTAAGGAAGGCAAATGCAATGTTGGCATAAATTTCAAGGGGGATAGAAGATAAAAGCAAGCAGACAACTCTATCGGTTTATAAGACGCCAGTCATGCCGCAATTAGGAGTATTGCCAAACGAATTGTGCTTCATATTTCAGGAAGGATTTGTTGCCTTTGAAGAGAGTCCAGAGCAGGTTATCTATAATGATTCTGGGAATGAAGGGATTAATATATAGGGAGCGTTTGGCAGCTTTGAGCCTGTACTCTCTGGATTTTAGAGGAATGAGAGAGATTCTCATTGAAACCCACTGATTGCTGAAATGAATTAATAAGGTCGATGTGGAGAGAATGATTCCTCTGGCGGACGTATCCGTCACTGGAGGACAAAACCTCACAAATGAGGCGCGACCTTTCAGAACAGACTGCTGTGGCTTCCCATGGACGGGAAAGGAATGGAAGGCTATGGGATCAGTGCAGGTCGGTGGGGACTAAGTAAGAGTAAGCGTTCGGCACGGACTAGAAGGGGCCCAGATGGTCTGATTTCGTGCAGTGTTATATGGTTTATCTGGAATCACAAGACATTCCATACATAGATTAAGAGCAAAAGAGTGTGAGATTACTCACCAGTAAAGGGGGAACATTTTGTCGGATCCGTAGAAAGTGTGGGAGCTAATACACGAGTCCAGTATTTTCCTAGGGAACGGATATGCAGGACAATGAGATCAGTACGTTAGGGTCTTTCGATCTCAAGGAGAAGGTGTATTAAGTTGGCTATGTCCACATGACCTGATGGGATTTCCCGCAGCATATTAATGGACGCCAGTGTCGAGATTTCTGGTCCTCTAGTGAGGACCAGTGTCTTGACTAGTGTCTTTGTGTCCTCCTACCTTTTTACCACCTCTCATTATGGTATCCATCCCCTTATCCCCTCATCCAGCTGAATCAACCCGGTGCGGCTCCATTTCTTCTTTGAGATCCAGCGATTTTCGGGGAACGCTTCTGCCCCACCTTCCGCTCCGCCCTGCGCAGTAGTTAGAACTGCCCTCTGGTCTGCACATCTACCCCATCTTTCCATTCCCCTTCTGAGTGTTTATTCTTGAACTATTTATTATGTTTGCAGATACAGCGGCGCCCCCCCCCCAAAAAAAAAGCAAGATTATTAGTCCACCTCATTTGCATAAATCCGAGTCATTTATGTATTTCACCAACCCCGGAACAACCTCACTGTCGAACATTACTTATGG
The DNA here is from genome assembly GCF_048418815.1 of Hemitrygon akajei. Lineage (NCBI taxonomy): Eukaryota > Metazoa > Chordata > Chondrichthyes > Myliobatiformes > Dasyatidae > Hemitrygon > Hemitrygon akajei. The sequence goes on along the minus strand of NW_027331937.1, from coordinate 6,943,651 downwards.
ACTTATTACTTATTAATTCTCTGTAGCGATTAAAGTGCGATTCCTGAGTTACAACATTGAAATCTCTGCATTGCCGACTGCAACATCCCGGCGGCACACCAATCTACTTCTTTGTTTAATTTTTTCAGAGTGTATCAAACAGAGGGCTCATCGTCACCGATTTACCTGTCGACGAGATATTCCCGTATTACTCTCTACTGTCCAAGCAACAGAGACCGAACTGTCGTATTACTTTAACAGAATTATTACTTCTCTGACTAAATTTTCAACCATCTGTACTTTTCCGATGTTCCTTCAACATCCACAACTGCATCACCTTTGTGTCGCCTCCAGCATATTTCTGAGTCATCCCCATTTGCATACAAGTTAACTGCCAGGACATCTGCAACATTTGTCACATGGAGAATGGCTTGCTCAACAACACTATCCTCTGTCCTCTATATCCAGACAAATTTGAATCCTTGCTGTCCCAATGCAGCTCGGTCTTATAGATTAGGCTACCGCAACATGTCTTTTTCGAAGGTCTTACTTCCGCTCTGTTCCCAAAGCCCAATGTTTCACGGTCCCAGCGACCCTTCAATCGATAATGACCAACTATCCTATTAAGACATAGTGTTTTGGCTGTGGGAGGGAAACAGGAGGAATCCCGAGGAAACCCAGGGCGGTCACTCTGTACTGGCAGCGGCAGGAAATGAGGAGAAACAGTCGATAATCAAACGGAAAATGAAAAAGGTCAGACTACGAGGGACACAGTGAAGATGCGCGTCGGCGTTTTGGAGAGGTTGGGTACCATTCAGTATCTCAGGAGGAATACTGCAGTGCAAGACAGTATTGCAAGGGTCAGCGGGAGAAAAAATGTTCTCATGTGTCCAGACTACATGAAAGGGTTTATGATAGAGCCATACTTTTCACAGCATCTCAGATTTCGTGCCGAATCTCAATAAATAAATAGGAATCCGGTGCCGTTCCCTCTGCAATTAGCGTACCCTCATACCCAATGTACTCAATCCAATCAGACAGACTGGAGCTGCACTGCACAACGTGTCCAAGAATTAATTTTATTTCCAACAAGGCATTGCGGTGGCAGTTACTGCTCGAGACGTGCGAACAACGATGGGACGAGTGGCTTTACGAGTGCGAGTTACTGATTTACTCTCGAGGAGGACAGACAGATTCCAAAGAACTCCGGATCAAGTGGAGATTTTGCAGTCTGCCCACGGTAACCAGTCTTCCAAAACATTCAATGGCTGCGGCTGTTGGAAACAAAATCTCTCGCCAAAGGAAAGAGACAGACTATATTGGGGCGTATCTGAGGAGGCTTTCGAGCCACACGGAATACCTGCAGGGCACTACGGTCGTAGTGCGAAGGTAATGTCAAAGCTTCGCATGAATATAACGATAGAAACAGCGACAGGGTGGAACTGAAGTAGACATTAGAGGGAACTTATGAAGAACGTGAACTGGGAAGTGGAGGCAGATAGGGAAGGACGTCCCCCGTTTGTGGTACGGCATGGAGTGGGGGGAGGACGGGAGCTAATCGGGACCGTCCACGACCCCCAGTGGAACTGCACATTCCACTGAGAAGATGGGATATATTGTGGCGGTACGGGAGAGGCGTCACGAGGATTAATGCGGTCCTGACAACGCCGAGTGAACTTTGTCATCAGACTTAAGGGCGATTTGAGCGTCTCCTTCAGCTGCACCCTGAACCTGGCCTGGACCACGGCGTAAAGGGCCGTGTTGGTGCAGCAACTCAGCAGTTGGAGCATGTAGCCCAGCTCCCGCAGAGAATCCGGGGGCAACACGTAAGTGTAAAAGAATAGACTATCCATCACGGAAAACACCGTCAACAGCGCCCAGAGCAGGGTGAAATTCCCGCACATTACCAGCAGTAACATGAGGGATTGCCTGCGGTTCTTCATCTCCGGGTCGGCCGGCGTCTCGCCTTCGCGCGAAACACGGAGTCTTCTTCCCGGCTCGGCTGGCCACTAAGACGTGCCTGATGGTTAAACTGTTGAGCAGCAGAATGAAGATAAAGGGGAGTATTGGGGGTGAGGAGGAAATGAATCACAAGAAATGTTGCCTCCAGAGATATTGAAAAAAAGTAAAGAACTCAGACAGAGCACGGACGAACTTAATACCGAATATAAGCCGTCGAGCATAAAGTACCAGACAATGTTCTTTACGCAGCTGAGCACAGTCACTGTCCCCAGAACCAGAGCCGCCGCTCTCCCGGTGCAGTATTTTCGTTTCAGCTTCTGAAAACAAATGGCGACAAATCGATCAAGGTGAAGGTGACGGTGAACCAGACAGAACAGTCCGTGGCAGCGTAGAACACGACGGCGTGGATATTGCACACGGGGGACACTATACGACCAGAGGAAAAACTCCAGTCGCATGTAAGCCTCTGGAATCTTTTTCAATAGAAGATCGAAGAGAACGACCAGTTGATCCGCTGCTACCATGGCAACCAGGTATCTTGTGACGCCTTTGGAGAGACCGCACTTTCGCCGCAAGAGAATCATGATTGTCACCAGGTTAACTATGCGGAAGGGAAATAAAGACCATTAGCACACACTTGGATGGAAACATTCTCAAATTATAATTATTTTAATCGCTAGCACTTTGGAAGAGAGATGGAGAGAAATTTCTTAAGACCGAGGCAGGTGGAATGTGTGGAATTCATCGCCACAGATGTCTATGGTGGCCAGTTCATTGGAAACATTTGTGGTGGGGTTGATCAGCTCGTGATTCATCGGGGCGTCAGTATGTGGTAGGGAGGGATGATAAATCAGCTATGATGGAATGGCGGAGAAGGCTTGGTGCTTGAATGGCTGAATTCAGCTCCCTAGCCTTATGCACTTAGCAGTGATATCAACCAATGGGCTGGCGTGCTCATATCTTTCGCAGCAGAAGGAGTCGCAAACGGGGGAGTGTATACAGAATAATAAAACTGATGAATGTAACAATTATCACCATGAGAGGAATTCATCTCCCCTCAACTGCAAACATGAGAGGACATCAGAACATAAGAGCATTATCAATTGGAGCAGGAATAGGCCATCTGTTCGGACATGCGTCCCGCTATGAAGATGATCATGGCTGATCTGCCCAGGGACCTCATCGCCACATACCTGCCTTTCCCCCAGAGCCCTGAATTCTTCTATTATCCCAACAACAATGACAACTTGTCTTAAATATATTTACTGATCTAACCTCCACTGCTTCATTGTGCAGAAAATTCCACCGATTCTCTTATCTCTGGGGGGGAAAAAAACAGTTCCTCCTCATTCCGTCCCAAGTTTACATCCCAGAATGTCGAGGCTATTTCCCTCAGTTATCGTCTTTTCTAACGGTGGAAACAACTTTCCTACCTCTATCATATCAATCCCTTCAATAATTTTAAATAATTCTGTAAGATCTTCTCTCAATCTTCTAAATTGCACCGATTACGAATACAGGTGAGTCTATTTCTCTTCACAGCCGAACCACCTCATCTCCGCAATCATCTGGTGGCCCGCCTACAATCTACAGTTTATACTTCAAGTCAGGAGACCAGAGCGGCACAGTGCTTCATACACCGCCTCACCAGTACCTTGTGCTGATTCAGCATAACCCCCCTGCTCGGAATTTTGATTCCTGTGGTAACGAAGGCCAACATTCCATGTGGCTTCCTGATAGCCCGCTGCACCTGCAAACCGACTTTTTGTGATTCATGTACTAACAATCCAAAGTCCCTCCGCACAGCAGCACACTGCAATCGCTCACCAATTAAATAACAATCTGTTCTTTCATTTGTCCTTCCCAAGCGGTTGACCTCGCATTTATCAAATTTGTACTTAATCGGCCAGATGCAAGTGCATTCGCTTAACCTATCAATATGCCTCTGTGGGTTCTCAGTCTGCTTATCACTCTTTTCGATGGCGATAAATTGTGGCAGCGATGATGCCCATGTAACCTCATGATCTTCAACAGGTGAGACGTTGGAGCTATTTATGTATTGATTTATTTGTTTGTTTGTTTATTTATTTATTTGTTTGGTTTATTTGTTTCTGTGTTTAATAAAGCGATGCAGCCCAGTCCAACAAACATCTGCAAAACCGATTGATCCTGCCCTGACCCAAATGGACGCATCACTATGGGGATAATAAAGAGAAGACGTTCTGGTCACCTCAGTACAGGAAGGACGTGTACGTTTCTCAGCGGGTAACATATGAAATATGTCAGAATGCTGACTGGAATTTAGATAACACCCCGTGAGTAGAGTGTGTGTGTGCTCAGACTTGCTTCTCATGAAGTGAAGGTGCATGAGAGGTCACTTGGTGGAGGTGTTTCAGAGGAGTAGAGCCGGAGTTTAGCGTTTGCCTGACAGAGAATTAATTGGGACCCCGAGGGTAACTACGCAAAAAAAAAAAGAGTAATTCTGCAATGCATCGAAACATAGAAAACCTACAGCACAATAATAGCCTTTCGGTCCGGAAATACTGCACCGAACATGTCCTTCCCTTAGGAATTACCTAGGGGTTACGCATAGCCTTCTAGTTTTTCTAAGCATTTATCAGCGCAGGAGTTTCCTCAAAGACCCTATTGTATCCGCATCACCTCCTGTCCCTTCCACGCACTCATCCACTCCTCTGCGTAAAATATTTACCTCTGACATCTCCTCTATACCTACCTCCCAAGCACATTAAAACTGTGCACTCTCGTTCCAGCCATTTCAGCCCTGGGGAAAAGCCACTGACCATCCATACGACAAATCCCTCTCGTCATTTTATTAGGTCACATCTCTTCCTCCGTCACTCCAAGTAGATATAGGTGAGTTCACTCAACCTATTCTCATTCCCAATCCATGCAACACCCTTGTAAATCACCTCTGCACCCCTTTCTATTCATCGCTTTCCGCATTCTTCCTGCAGTGAGGCAACCAGATCTGATCACATTACTCCGGGTGTGGTCTGCCCAGGGTCCTATGTAGCTGCAACATTACGTCTGGGTTCTTAAACTCAATCCCCACGACTGTTAAAGGCCAGTACACCGCATGGCATTCTTTACCACAGAGTCAACCTGAGCAGCAACATTGTGTGACTCATGCACTCGGACACAAAGATCACTCTTAATCTCCACACAGCCAGAGTGTTACCGGTTAGACTATGTTTTGCCATCATGTTTGACCAACCAAAGTGAACAACCTCATATTTATCTGGGTTGAGCTCCATCTGCCGCTTTTCTGCAGTTTTGATTCATATCAATGTCCCGCTGTAACCTGTGACAGCTCTCCACACTATCCACAACACCTCGAACATTTGTAACGTTAGTAAATTTGCTAATATATCCCTGCACTTACTCATCAGTTCAATAATAAAAATCACGAAGAGTAGTGGTCCCAGAACAGATTCCTTAGGCATATCGTTGGTCAGCGACCTCCAGCTGAAAATGACACGTCTGCAACCACACTTTGCCTTCCATGTGCAAGCAATATCTGGCTCCACAAAGCAATCTCCCCTTGGATCCCAAACCTCCTTACTTTCTCAATAGGTCTTGCATGGGTTACCTTATCAAATACACTCAGCCGATGTTTGCTGAAGCGACAGCGGTTTTGGAGAGCAGCCATGCAATTAGCGCGTCGTTAGAGGACAGGTATGAAAGAGAAGCTGACTTATATTTTTCAACGTTAATCACGAGAAAGAAATGAGACACTTACCAGGGACAGCTACAATGGCGATTACAGGGATAGTAAACCATTTTGACAGTCTGAAGCGCCCTGATAGATTCGAAAGTCCAACTGATTTCCATTATTTGTTTTAACCAGATATGGATACGCCCGGAAAATATTATTTACAGATGCCGCAGCGTTCCGCGATGCATTTTGTAGGTCCATTGCTGGAATAATCCAAATTTCTGCTCCCGATCTAGCCTCTGTCCTCTCTATATCTGAAGCCCTCTGATGTCTGATAGGGTAGACTGGCGCCTCTGACGGAGACTGTCGTTGAGAGGGAGACATATTAATAGAACAATTCACCAGCAGCCACACCTCCGCGGTGACGTCGAAAATCCCCACGGACACTTACTTAATTAAGTACTGCGGAATTACTCGTGTAGTTAACTGTTCATTTGCAGACCCTCAGAGAAGCAATACAAATGTAGTTTTGAAAATTTATCTAATAATCCCGGCAGTCGGCTGTCCACCGATGCGTGTCGTGTCTGTAAGTGGACACAAAAATTACGAAACTTACTTATTTACCCACAGTCAGACACTGGCATACAACTAGTCTGGAAAGGAAGGTACAGGCAGCAAATAATGAATAAAAGAAAACAGTAATAATGATATTAGCAGATGAAAATTATTATTACATCGATATTAAATTATAGTTCCTTTTTTTCTGAGTGGTCCGCCACGTCCTTCTCACAGCGCACTATATTTCGTCTTTTTTTGTTTTTTGGCGAGGCCAAGTTGCGAGCTCGACCCTCAACCCAGCAGGTGTAGAAATGCTGCCCGGGGAACGGATTGACTGGATTCTAACGCGGGACCCTTCGTTCCCGTGTCCGGCGCTGATGTCGCTGCGCCACAAGCCGGCCTGTATTTGCATAGGTAGATTGAAAATAAAATCGTGCTAGATAATTACGTAATAATAATAATGAGAAAAAGAGCGTTGACCAGCGGCCAATAGGGACGTCGGGTGATTTGGGAGGCGAGGACTTCAATCAGCCGGTGTATTGAAGGCAACACCGGGTCCTTACAGTGAACAAAGATCTTCTGCCAGCGACCAGGCGCGACGTTTGCGATTGATTAGCAAGAGGACGGCAGGGGCAAACGCAATAGCCCACGTCTGAATGGACCGTCAAGCATGTGGTCTTCATGCTTTTGCTCGCCGATGCCTCAGCTCATGGAGCCTTCAGTCAAAGGAGGCAAGGAAAAGGAAAACACTTGGTTAAGATTGTTTTCAATCTCTTCCTTATATCTGTTCAGATAGGTTAGCAGAGATACCAGGCATGATAGTTGAATGC